>NC_081786.1:332500-352500 GCF_963082965.1 Carassius carassius | reverse complement strand
CATTAGTGCCTTTAATGACGTGTTCTCTTTTCAAAAATAGCATAGGTTGCAAAAAGACAGCTCACGCTGAAAGAGCGCGGGTGGGCGGGGCTTGTTCAGCGCTGCGTGCTTGACGCTGCGTACGCGGCTCTGAGTGGGCGGGGCGCTGCGATTGTAAACAGATGCCACGTGTGTTGTGCAGAGATGAAGACGTTTTAATCATTTGTTGACTAGAATGAAAATGAAAAAGTTTTGCTTTATCAGCCAGATTTCTGATATCGCGATAACCTTTTAAACTTCATAAACTCTGAATATTAGCTCAGATACTGACAAAAGGATCTATATATAAGTGGTCACTCTATATCTCTAATCATCATATAATGCAGTGCAAGCCGATGCTGATTGACAGAGGAAAAAATAAACGCTCATCAGAAGCCTCATGATCTAATTCAGTAATAATTTTGAGATAAAAAGTCATAATTACTATATATTAAGTTATAATTTTGAGGCTAGTCAAATTTATTAGAAAGTCAAAATTATGAGATAAAACAGTATAAATTATAAAATTTAAAAAGTCAATTATGGCACATTAAGTCAGGTTTTTGTGTGTGTGAGCTAAAAAGTCATAATAATAATATACTAAAAAGTCATGAGATAAACTACTATGACTATATACCATATGACGTAAAAAGTCACAATTATGAGGGAAAACTGTATTATTAAATAACACTATTTCAATATAAAAATGTGTTTGACTGTAATGTACTGGACTGTTTTAGACACAACGGAGTACAATTAATTTCTACTAAACTGTAATGGAGATATTTGTGAATTAGATCAAGTAATACTCAGTGAATATGATATTTTTATGTATTATTCCTCACCTCCAGGTATTTTATTGCACACTCATGGATAAGGCATGCAGATAGTGATAAAAATATGAAATGCCAAAATATAAAAATGAGTTATTTTAATGAACTCAAAATATCCCCTTGGGGATTGTCCTGAATTCACACGGATTGTGTTTAATCAGGATTTGGATTCATGCAGAAATCAGATTTCATAGAGCACGTCTCCTGCAGAAGAGCACTTGTTTTAAAGCATCTTTATTATTGTTCATTTACAGTCCTTCCTCTACTTAACGATTGCACAGACGCTATTAAACTGAACTGGATGATGGTATCACTGAATCAATGATGAACTGCCTTCAACTGAAAAAATGAGTTAAAGCCCTTCTGTTTTATTGACATTCAGCACATTTTCAGATGAACTATACCTCTGAACATGAAGCAGAAACACGCTGCCGAATCTTTTCCAGGCCTTTATTTCTTGACTGTTTGAGCTGCGACACACAGAAATCAACTGGCAGAAGTACACTGAGCTCTCAACGCTTGATAGAATGTGAAAAATAAATACTGCGTTAGTAGCTAAGGTTATCGGTTTAGTTCCAGTAACAATCCACAGGTTTATAAAAATGCAAACACAAACACAAACACAAGCTGGATGGACAGAAAAAGAAAATGTGGCAACATCATCATCATCAGGATAAATGATCCAGAAGTTTAAGACAGTGAGGGAGTCATTCTGGACTGATTCAGATTCCCTCGTGAGACGAGCACTTTGGTGAGAGCGGTGATCAGACACGAACAAACACCCAACACCTCCGTTTTGCAGTTTGACCGTAATGGACATTAAGGGATGAGAGGACATATTTCTTATTGCTAATCAAGCACGGATGCTTCTGGTGAGCATTTGTTCCCTTTGTGCCTCTGGATGAAGCTCTACACTGAAACACACTACAAAATCATGTTCTGGACTCAGAGACATCACACTTTTAATGTCAAATCAATCCAAAACATCCTTCTAAAGGCAGCTCAGATCCAAAATGAACATCAAAAGTGTTGATAACGAGCAACACAAAAGAAACAAAGCGACGCGAGCCGTTCAGGTCAGTCACAGGATTCCCCAAAACACCTTGGCAATTAATGACCAAAATAAAAACGAGTCTTATTGCCTCAAAGGAACTCAAAGGTCATATTTACACAGTAGAAAATGGTTTGGTAAGTGCAGAACTTCAGTATATCTCCACATGCAGAAGTGAACAACGCACAGCATCACCCTCGACTGGGAAAAGATCTGACACTCGACTCAAACCAGCGACGTTATTGCGTGATGCTTCATCTGAACGCCACAGGAACAGGAAATCAATTTCACATCATGACAGAACTAAAACAACACAATCCTGGAGAGGAAATTAGCACCAGTCAGTATGAGAGTGTGTTCTCTCTCTCTCTCACACACACACACACACACACACACACAGGTGAATCTCAGTAACCCGTCAGGATCACGTCCAGCTCACATTTCAGAAACAGAGTTTTACATTGTAACATTTATTTTTTTCGTAATCTTCCAGGCAAATGTGGAGAAGGAAAACTGATGGATTTGAATTTAATTCATTTGAATTTGAGATGTGATATTTGACCATTTAAATAATTGTAGTGTATTTTTCAGTGTGCTTAGACGCCACATTTTAGTGTGAATTTAACAGTAAATATTTGTACAATTACTATAAACAATAACTACAAATATGCTTTTCAGCAAAACATTTGACTGCAAAAAATAAAGTTTTTTGACCTATTTATTTTGACCTTAGAAAAGAAATTAAAAAGTGTTTTTTACGAGTCCACCTGCTCTTCGCTCTATAAAGCTTGGGTTTTCCCGCGTGGTTCTTGCTCGTTTACTCCTGGTTGATTATTTGGTGAGACTTCTTCTGACTCTATACCATCATGTGTCAGACAAAAAGTATAGTTCTTTTTGGTTGTTTATTTGTTTTATACAGTTTTCCTTTCTTTTGTTAATAAATATTTCTGTATGTCGGGACAGAGCAAAATATTTTAACGTTGCAACAACAATAAAAAAAGATAATAAAAGCAAAAAATAATGTGTTTTGTCTTTTGGCAAAATATTTAGTTTGCAATAAGTTTGCACAATATTTTGATGTTGCAAAAAATGCAAAAAAAAGTATTCGACATTCATTAAATTATATGCAAATAAATGCAAAAAAATCAGTTTTGTTTTTCAACAAAATCTAACTTTAACTGCACTGAAACATGAGCTGCATTCATTCTGGTGAGATTGACTCATTTCCAGCAGAGAGGACAGAAGATGAGCGCGTGGATCAGACAAACACACACGGTCAGTGGCTTTGAGAAGCACACACACACACACACACACACACACAGAGCTGTATGTAGAAGACAAAAGGCAGCCCTTATCACGAGTCTCACGCTTCTCCTCCAGAGCGAAGAGCCGATTCAGCTCATGCATCACACACACACACACACACACACTCGCTGCATGTGCGTCCCTCATCAGAAGTCTCGTGATGTAAAGGGGAAGAGCTGGGCGCTCCGCGTCCTCCGAAGTGTTGGTGTGAGCTGTGCTTCAGCGCTGTGTGTCTGTAATCGCTCCGCGTCCAGCGCCGGCCGGAGGAGCAGGAAACACACTCCTGAAACACTCCTCATGTCTCTGAGGGTCAGCCGAGGGGCCGGGGTCAAAGTGCGGTCAGGCCGAAGTTACAGCGGCAGTACATCATCCCGCTGGAGTCGTGCCAGCTGTCCGTGATGGGATCGTACCGCTGCACCGCGCTCAGATACGAGGAGCCCGAGTGACCCCCCACAACATAGAGATAGTTATCCACCACAGCAGAGCCCACGCCTGGGAGAAACACACACACACACACACAGTGGGAATTTAGGGCTCATATAACTGCATTCTGCATGATTCTGCATGATTATGATCCATGTAAGATGATGGACAGGTCTGTTACACTGCATGCATTACTCATCTGAACTCCTGGTTTATTTCAGAAGTAATTGCACCACATGAACACATCAGAATTGCCGTCCCTGTTCTGTAAATGTTCAGATCATTGTGTAGATGTGATCTCACCGGTGCGCGGCTCGTTCATGGGTCGACACGCCGTCCACTGGTTCAGCTGCGGGTCGTAGCGCTCGATGCTGGACAGATGAGACACGCCGTTGTGTCCTCCCACCACGAAGATGAAGCCCAGCATCACCCCCACGCCGAAGTTAATGCGCTTATCTGACATCGGCGCCACCATATCCCATGAGTCTCTGCTCGGGTCGTATCTCTCCACACTGAAACACACATGGATCACCTGTCAACTCTGAACTCAGAGCCTGCAGTTACTAGAATGATTTCTGAAGGATCCACTGGAATAAATTAGTTTAAAATATATTCAAACAGAAAGCAGTTATTTTAAAATAGTAAAAATATTTCACAATAATACAGTTTTTTCAAACACTGCTGATGTGTGTGTGTGTGTGTGTGTTTGTGTGTGTGGTGTGTTGAAGAACTCTAGATAACCAGTGATCAAACTAAAGACTGCTGGCCCCATGAAACCCTGGCAGCGTCCCAGGAGTCCCTGTTCTTTCCAGAACTCTTGACACACGTTTAGAAACCCGTCTCATGAGATCCAGGCGCTCATGGAGACACAAGCACAACACGAGCGTCCCATGAGCACCAAACTACCCCTGCGCTCATACAGAGATCCACTGCAGTCATGTTCTAACTCTTTTTTGTTTTTAATGCATAGAAATATCAACTTAAAACTAGAAAAATAAATCTAACCATTAAAGAAATACAATAGTGTTTATTTTTAATTATCATAAAAATAGTGTATATATATTTTTTTTTTCTTCTTTTTTTTTTCTTATTTTAGTAAAAGTTTTACTTTTTTTTTATCTGTGTTTTTGAGTTTTATTTAATTTTTGTCTATGAAATGTTACATGTTTTCATTTCAGTTTTAGTAGTTTTAATACTTTAACAAACTAAACTGATATATTTACTAAAAGTAATTTGTATTAATTTTATTTTTTTAAGGAATTCAGTAGTTTTATTTGAAACAAGGCTTTGAATATAATTCTGTATCTACTAATTTACCAACCAGGCCATCCTTAAAAATATGTTGGTTTGCAGTAACAGTATTTTTTTTTTTTTTAAAAAGGGTCGGTAGGTCGGTCTATTTTTTTTTTTTTTCAAGTTTCAATTAAAAAAAAAAAAAGTAAATTTTTGTGATGGTGATGATGTCGGTATGAATTTAAACAAATTAGCATATCGTGACGTCACTGACTGGGTCTTCAACCCATGCCTTCGGGCGCATCATTGCAAACCTCATTTTGATGCATATATACCACAAACAAATTTAAATCTTTGTCAAAAACATGTTTATTGCATGAATTTCAGGTGAGAAAAAAATGAGGTACTGTTTTACTTGCATCCACCGCTACGTATCAATGCAACCTACAAATGAGAGAACGTTTACTTTGCTTTCTTGGGTTGTCACTTTTGTGAAAAAAATCCTGTTTGATTTGAGTGACGAGTGTTCATTGAATCGATTGTAAAATCGATTTTGCATGTCTAAAGTTTTATACGGCAAATAACACCAAATATAGGTAAATCCACGGCAACAGGCAGGAGGAACGTAAAAGTTCAAAATATTGGTAAAGACCAATATTTCTGATGATTTATTGGCGTGAAGTTACGTGCACAATGACAAACCGGAGTGCAACATTTTCGAAAAACAATAAGCAGAGTGGACTGCCATAATGCAAAACATTTACTGCAGGCTTCAACATGGCTGTGTTTACATCAAAACTGAAACCAAGCCGTTCACACAGAACGCATATTTCGCGCATTTCATGTTTTTAAATGAAAAAATGTATCCTGTGTGACTGGTTTTCCGCCCTTTTTATTTATTTAACAATGCATGCATACATGATGCTGTTTTGTTTATAGTTCTTTAAGCACCTTAATTAATAATAATTGGTTCATAAACATTATTTTAAATATTATGTTTTTTTCACAGTCATGTTTTCTAATGCTTTGAATAAACATGCAGTAATATTTTGTTTGATGCGCTATCTTGAGCCTCAGAAGAGAAGCAGAAAGCTTTTCTTCACCCGAACTGAAATTATGCATTTAAAATTCTAATACAATTCGAATTTTGATCATATTTAAGTAAAAAATTCTAATTTAGTTTTTTCAGCTATTTTGACAGCCCTAGGCGATTCAAGCCCGAAACTGTAGGAGGCTGAATTCACATTTCTGTTGTAAAAAGAGAAACATTGTGCAGAAGTATTATTTGCTGTTATGCGTGTTTGTCCGAAGCTGCAGTTGCTGTGTGACGCCTGTTCAAAAAAAAAAAAAAACCTGGACGCGCTCCGAGAGAAGGTCGTTAAAATAATTTTCTTATTTTCGTTTTCGAAACTTGTGTTGGTTGATTCGTGCTTGATTCGTGCAGTAGATTTTCGAACATAAAGTGACAGTCGACACGGTCACGGTTTTAGACTAGAGAGGAGAAGGGATGGGAAAAGATCTGGGCACAGTTTTTCCAGAACTTTGTGCCAAGTTAAAGCGGTGTCGAGCTGTTTTAATGAATGTTTTTAGATGTATTATGGTGCCCGAACCCGTATGACTTTGAACAGTGACCGTGAACATTTAGTTTACTGCAGGCGCAGCCATCATTACCAAGCGCGAACCGTTGACTCTGACAGTGAGTGAGAGTCTGAGACGAAGCGAACGCACAGGACACAGTGTGACATCCGTAAACACAGATGATGTCACTGGGTTTTTTTCTAATTAAAGAAGATAGCCTTCAATTGTATGTAGGCCAAGGCAATTTATATATTTACAATACTTAAATATAATTAATAGTATTTTATTGCGTTTGTATTAGTTGTTTGAAGAGTAAAAAAATTATTGGTCTGTCTTAACGCAAATTTACAATCGGCAAGTCGGTCGGACTAAAAGCAAAAAAAATAAAAAATTTGAGTCGGTGCTAAATTGACAGAGTCGGTCGGGTTACGGCAAACAAGAATATTTTTAAGGATGGCCCCAGTGTAATTTTAAGATGATTAAAATTAGAAGTATTATAGCATTTTGGTTTTTGTTGCATTTTATTTATTTTTATTTTTATTTTCGTTTTTACAATTTTAGTCATTTAACAAACTAAATGAAAATCTTAAATATTGTTTTGGCGACTACCTGAAATATTTACTGAAAATACAACTGAAAGGTTTTTACATTCCATTTTATTTTAGGTCTTTCATGTCCAAAGTCTTTTAAATATCATAAATTTTAAATTTAATAATGCGTGAAAAAAGTGGCATCTGTTAATGCAAAATTCAACAATAGTTGATTTAAACTAAAACACTAGTGATTTAACACACTAATCTCAATTAACACATCTTCAATAGTTGTATTTAACAATATTAACACTGATAATAACGATCAGCATGCCATCTCCTAGAATTAGCTAATTAGTTTAAATGTAATATATTATTCACAATTTTTACAAATTTAATTATAAAAATGCTTTTAAAAATAATTACAAATTAATAAATATAATGCTTTCTAATAAATAAATAATAATAAGTTGACTACAGTTTTTAATTTTCAATTAACTAAATATAGGTTCAAAACATACAAGGAAATATTCATTAAAAAAGAAGCACATTAGAAGCAATAGCCTTAGCTATTGATAACAACTACACTCCTCCCAGAATGCAGTGCGGCGGGGTACCTGTTCATGTGGGCGGGGCCGTATCCTCCGATGGCGTAGATCATGCCATCCAGCGCGGCGGTGGCGAAGCAGCTGCGTGATTTGGTCATGGGTGCCACCGGCTGCCAGTCCTTGAGCTTGGGCCCGTACTTCTCCACAGACTGCAGGTAGTTCTGTCCGTCGTATCCTCCGAGGGCGTACAGCTCGCCCGCCAGCACCAGCACACCCAGCGTGCTCCTGCACTCCGCCATGCGCTCCACAGACGCCCAGGTGTTGCTGTCAGGGTCCCAGCGCTCCACGCTGCTCTCGTGCCGCCGGTAGCTGATGCCCTGACGCATGTGTGTGGCGATGCCCCCCACCACATACACCTTCTGCTCCAGAACCGCCACACCGAACTCACAGCGCGGCACGCTGAGCGGAGCCAGACCGAGCCACGAGTCCGTCTGCGGGAAGAACATCTCCACGCTGACACACACACACACATCATGAACACACACACACACTCGAGCGGCGCATGCATCAGTTCTGTACAGTAAAACTCAACCCAACTCAAGAAAGAATTCATGACTCCACCCCATTCCTAATCTATTCTTCATTTCTTTTTATTAATCCATTTCTAATCCAATCTCAGTTTTGTAAATACGAGCTATTGAAAGTAGCTATACGTTTCTATTTGTAGTGTTCGTTAACTCTAGCTGTAATCACGTGTGTGAGGCGTTGGTTCACCTCTCCAGCGTGGCGAAGAGCCCGGCCTTTCCTCCGACGGCCAGCAGGACTTTAGGAGCGCAGCGCGGCCGTGTGGACAGCATGGTCTGGTAGGAGAGCCGGTGCTCGGGCATGAAGTGGTACTTGAGCGCCTCGTTGAGCAGGTGTTTGCAGGCGTGGTCGTCTCGGATCAGGTGATTGGCCTCGTACAACCGCGTCAGGAACTTGACGCTCAGCAGCGGTAGCCGCACACAGTGTAGGAGCGGCGCCAGGTATTGCTGTCTTTCTGTCAGATCGTACTTGATCCAGGACTCCAGCGCGTAGAACACACTCTCCTCCGTCAGCACGTTCAGGCAGTCGTTGGAGACGATCTCGTCCAGCTCGGCGCGCGTCAGCTCCAGGAACTCCTCCGTCTGGCACACCTCCTCGAAGTGCTGGCAGATGAATTTGCTGGCAGATAAACACAGCTCGTGGCAGCCGTAGGTCTCGGCAAAGCGTGAGATGCCGATGCAGTTCCCCGCGTCCAGCTGACTCTCCAGGAAGCTGCAGCACTCCTTCAGAACCAGCTTGACCTGCAGCAGGTTGGCGGCAGGAAGTAGAGACTCCACTGTTTCCTGTGAGATGAAGACGGTTCCTGTGTAGGCGTACTCCACTATGGCCTGACGAGAGACGGAAACAGAACACATTTCATCAATTACTGACTGCAAGGGTCTCAAATATAGTCCCTGGTCCAACAGCTCACCAGAATTACAGGCCCGAGCTCGTCTTTTTTCCCCTTCTCCCAAAACAGTGTATACTACTGTTCTAGCTTCTAAAATAGTTCGGTGTTGTATGCAATGATATAAACTGTAGATATAAAACAGTTCAACAGTGTTAGTTTACTCTCCTCATTTGGGAGTCACACTTGTCATCTTCACAGTCAGAAGTGACCAGACACCTAATTTTTTTTTTTTTGCTGCAGTAAAATCAATGTAATATACATATTTTTGTTCAATAATATTTTTAATTTTGAGATTGTTTCACTGCTCTAATTAATATGTATCCAATAATTATGACCAATTCCTGCCCATTACAAATGATAAAAAATTTTATATATTAAACCTGTAATATAATTATATATTATATTTTATATGTCAAACCTGAATACAGAGAAAGCATTTTGTTACACAAAACATTACAATTCTATAAAAATGTTGAACAGAAATGTTTTATCAGAGCATAATCAGAGTAGTAATTCTTTTAGTTTTAAGCCATTTTCAGTTTCAGAAGTGCATAAAGCCCTCACACTTTTAGACATTAGAAAATCGGCTGGTCCTGATAACTTGGAGCCTTATTTTCTACAGTTAGCATCTGATTTTATTGCACCGCCTTTGACTTATCTTTTTAATCTTTCTCTGGACACGAATGAAATTCCACTTATATGGAAATCCGCATTTGTTCTTCCTCTGTTAAAAGGAGGCGACCCGACTGATTTAAATAATTACAGACCCATCTCGAAACGGTCTGTCCTGGCCAAGGTTATGGAAACTCTGGTGAACGATCAATTGAAAGAGTTTCTAACTATCAACAATATTCTGTCTAATTTTCAATCAGGTTTTCGTAAAAAACACAGCACAACTACAGCAGCCCTAAAAGAAGTAAATGATTTTATTGACTCTTTAGATAAAAAACAACATTGTGCAGCTCTCTTCATTGACCTATCGAAGGCTTTTGATACTGTGGATCATGCAATATTAAAGACTTCTCAGTGTCGGGTTGTCAGAACAAACAGTTTGCTGGTTTGAAAACTATCTATCAGGTAGATCCCAGTGTGTACAGGCAGATGGTCTCACCTCCAGCCCTCTTAGTATATCCAAGGGTGTGCCCCAGGGGTCAGTGCTGGGACCATTTCTATTTATTTTATAGATCAACAATCTTGATCAAAATGTCTCCAACGCAAATTTTCATTTCTATGCCGATGATACTGTGATATACTGCTCTGCATCAACTCCAAACCAAGCTCTTTGTCAGCTTCAACTTGCTTTTGATACTGTACAACGTACCTTGTTCGATTTAAAACTTGTTTTGAATGACGACAAAACAAAACTTATGTTGTTCTCAAATGCAAAATCAAAGTCACTGAACCTTCTACCCATCTCTACTTCTCAGGGCTCCAAGATTGAGTCTGTATCTCAATTCAAGTATCTTGGTATCCTAATTGATAATTCACTCTCTTTTAAACCTCACATTCAACAGTTTAAAAAAAACTAAAGCTGAAAGTGGGTTTTTATTTTAGAAACAAGTCATGTTTTTCCTTTGAGGCCAAAAGGAGGCTTGTTGCTGCCACTTTCTTGTCAGTGCTGGACTATGGCGATGTTATATACATGAATGCTTCCATCGCAAGCTTGAAACTGTTGGATACTGTTTATCATGGAGCTCTTAGGTTTATCACAAACTTTAGAGCACTTACTCATCACTGTTCTTTGTATTATCGGGTTGGTTGGTCTGCATTGTCCACCCGTAGACTTAATCATTGGTACATTTTTATCTACAAGGCAATTCTTGGTCTGCTTCCCCCATACCTCCAATCTTACATCGAAAAGAAAAATACAAGAAGATATTGTCTTCGTTCTGAGGACTTATTATTATTATCTGTCCCTCAAGTCCGGACCGAACTGGGAAAAGGGTCGTTCAAGTATGCGGCTCCCTGCACTTGGAATCAGCTGCAAAATGTCCTGAATCTTTAGGAGCCAGTTTCATTGGTTGATTTTAAATTACTTTTAAACAACATTGAAGCTACACAAACTGGCTGTAGATGTTATGACCGACTCAGTTATGACGGACGATCCTTGCTGTTGTTTGTCGCTTGCGATAATATGTGAAATTCTGATTTCTTATGACTTTATAATTTTTATTACTTGTACAAATTGTTATATGTTGATGTTATATGTTATATGTTTTTATGTCTTTAACCTTGTTAATTGTGCTGCTGCCTGTCTTGGCCAGGACGCTCTTGGAAAAGAGATTTTTAATCTCAATGAGTTTTATTCTGGTTAAATAAAGGTAATAATAATAATAATAATAATAATGCTTCAGGGTCTGATCTGATTTCAACCTCTTATTACAGTTTTCTGACTCGTTTTGGCTTTCTGGTTATAGCCATACCAATTCATTTGAGTGTGTAAAATGGTGCATGCTTGTGTGTGTGTCTGTGTCTGTGTGTGTGTGTGTGTGTGTTTTGCACTCGTATGAATTATCTTGAAAACAGTTTAACAGTGACAATAATGGTACTAAACATCAGCCTCATTTTATTTGTTGGGGGGGGGAGGTCTGAAATATGAATTGAACATATAGGGAATGGCCCAGAAGAGATATGATTTGATGTGGTACTACTGGTTTGTGTGGATGTCAGCTGACCTTGAGAGCGGCTTCATCCACACACTGGAACTCCACCTCAGACGTCTCTTTCTCCGACAGGTTTCCGGTGAACATGGCCTTGAAGTACGGGCTGATGCTGGCTAGCACCACTTTGTGTGCGTGGATCTTTGTGTCTCCGACCCGCAGCACGATGTCACAGAGCTCATGATCCTGGCGCAGGAGCTGCAGACCCTGCAGGAGCTGCTCGGAGTGAGGACGCATCAGGCTCGCAAACATGTACGGCTTGGCCTGCTGCTCCATCTGAAACACACACAGATGCTTTATATGTGACCCTGGACCACAAAACCAGTCAGAAGTCTGATGTGTGGTTTGTTCGGAGGACAATATTTGTCTGAGATACAACTATTTGAAAATCTGGAATCTGAGGGAGCAAAAAAATCTGAATATTGAGAAAATCATCTTTAAAGTTGTTCAGATGAAGTTCTTAGCAATGCATATTACTAATCAAACATTAAGTTTTGATATATTTACGGTAGGAGATTTACTAAATATCTTCATGGAACATGATCTTTACTTAATATCCTAATGATTTTCGGCATCAAAGAAACTATTGCTACAAATATAGGTGTGCTACTGATGACTGCTTCTGTGCTGCAGGGTTAAACAGCAGCTCACTGGGGTTTGAGGACAAAGGACAGAGACTCACGAGAGTTCCTCAGTTCATGAGAAACATTAAACTCCCAGAAGGTCAGCAGATGAACTAACAGAAACACTTCAGCAATCTCTCAGAGCTCTGCCACAGTCTTACAGCTCACAAAAACAGAAATTAATACAAATACAATTACCCAAAATGATATTACTACGTAGTACAACAACATCAATGAGAATTAGGTGGAAATCTGCTGAATTATCATGAATAGTATATAAAATGTAAAAAAAATTTAAAAGGAACTTAACATTGACTTCATTTTATTTTTGCAACACATTACTTGTTCTTCTGCTCTTGTGATTTTGGGCTAAAATATGACTGGTTCAGAAATGATATAAACGGCAAGAAATTAATAACTGCAAGATGTACGCTATTAATTGCAAGATAAAAACTCATAATTACAAGATATAACTCATAATTGTGAGAAAGTATGAACAAAATGATAGGATATAAATGGAGATATAAATTTAAAATTAAGATATACATTTAATATATATAATTTAATAAAAATATATTCTCTATGCTCTTTAAAACATTTCGTCGCTCCTTTGTCCCCCTCCTGCTTCATCTCTAATAGCTGACGACTTTGCCACGTTTTTCATTAATAAAATTAAAAGCATCAGTGCACAATTTTCCACACCACAATCAGTCAAGCTCATATCACCAGCAAACTTACACTGATTTACATCCTTCTCTTCACTCTCTGAGGCAGAAGTCTCAAAACTCATCCTTTCTAATCACCCTACTACTTGCCCGCTTGATCCTATTCCATCTCATCTCCTTCAAGCCATTTCTCCTGCAGTTGTACCTTCACTCACTCACATCATCAACACATCCCTCCACACTGGTGTTTTTCCCTCATCATTTAGACAGGCACGTATAACTCCACTACTTAAGAAACCATCCCTCAACCCATCTCTTTTAGAGAACTACAGACCAGTTTCCCTTCTTCCTTTCATTGCAAAAACACTTGAACGAGCTGTGTCCAACCAAGTCTCTACATTTCCCACACACAACAATCTCCTTGACAGCAACCAATCTGGCTTCAGAAGTGGACATTCAACTGAGACGGCCTTGCTCTCAGTTGTCGAAGCTCTAAGACTAATCCAAATCTTCAGTACTTATCCTGCTTTATCTGTCCACTGTTTTTGACACGGTTAACCACCAGATCCTCCTATCAACCCTACTGGCAAAAGGCATCTCAGGAACCACACTTCAATGGTTTGAGTCTTACCTATCAGATAGGTCCTTCAAAGTATCTTGGAGAGGTGAGGTGTCCAAGTCACAACATCTAACTACTGGGGTGCCTCAGGGCTCAGTTCTTGGACCACTTCTCTTCTCTGTCTACATGGCATCATTAGGTTCTGTCATTCAGAAACATGGCTTTTCATACCACTGCTATGCTGACGACACTCAACTCTACCTCTCATTCCATCCTGATGATCCGACGGTAGCTATTCGCATCTCAGCTTGTCTAACAGACATTTCTTCCTGGATGATGGACCATCACCTTCAACTCAACCTTGCCAAGACAGAACTGCTTGTGATTCCAGCAAACCCATCGTTTCATCACAATTTCACCATCAAGTTAGGCACATCAACCATAACTCCTTCAAAAACAGCTAGAATCCTTGGAAGTATGATTGATGATCAGCTGACTTTCTCAGACCACATTGCTAAAACTGTCCGATCCTGCAGATTTGCTTTGTTCAACATCAAGAAGATCAAGCCCTTTCTTTCGGATCATGCTGCACAACTCCTTGTTCAAGCTCTTGTTCTGTCCAGGCTGGACTATTGCAATGCTCTCTCTGCAGGTCTTCCAGCCAGTTCTATCAAACCTTTACAATTAATCCAGAACGCGGCAGCAAGATTAATTTTTAATGAGCGAAAAGAATACACGTCACACCTCTGTTTATCAATTTGCACTGGCTTCCAATAGCTGCTCGTATAAAATTCAAGGCATTGATGTTTGCCTACAAAACTACCACTGGCTCTGCAACCAGAATTATACCATTAACATTTATTTACAATTAAAGACCTCTAACATTAGCTCTATTCTTTCTGTATTCTATCTTTTGTATTTTTATTTATTATATAATAAAAAAAAACCTTGCTATGTGTATGGTGTTAAGCTAACAGACTTGTTATAGCACTTGTATATAATTGCGGTTGGGATGATTTAAATTGCTTCTGTTGTCCTCATTTGTAAGTCACTTTGGATAAAAGCATCTGCTAAATGACTAAATGTTTGTGTGTGTGTGTGTGTGTGTGTGTGTGTGTGTATATATGTATATATATATATATATACATACATACATACATACATACATACATACATACATACATACATACATACACACACACACACACACACACAGTATATATACACACATAAACGGAACTCTATATCATATTTTCTTACCATTTTAACAAAACTATAGTGAATAAACTGTCATAATATGAGAAATATTAAATGTGTGTGAATAAATTTTGGACTAACAAATCTTGTTCTTTATATAATGTTTGTTAATAAAGCTTGTCCGGTATGAATCATCAGCTCGAGGAGTGGGTTCAAATCACACTGTATTTCTGTGCTCCCTACATACTACTGTCTCTCAGATAGCATCGTTTAAGTGTGTCCTTTACACCTAGCTAGGCAGCAGAGGCTCTAAACACTAACGCTCCCTATGTAGACAGCATCAGCAGCGCACTATGTTTGACACACATCCACGAACAGCAGAAATCACATCAGGAGTGTTGAGTGACAGCATCACAGATCTCAGTCTTCTTCAAACACCGCAATCATATTCCTCTGACATCAATCAACTGATCTGAATAAATAAAGCTGCTCGTTCCCAGCTAACATATTAGCATCAGAGCTCCGCTCAGGACTAACGCGAACTTACCACGCATTTAAACTCTGTCAGGCGTTCGTTAAGTGAGGTAGAGTGCAGAAATAAAACGATTATTAAGCGTTTACCTGTGTGTCTGGCTGATTTCTGGCAGTTTGAAGCGCAACACGGCCGCGACTGTCAGGAAAACAAACACAAATCAGCGCTTGCGTCACTTCCGGGAAGTAAGAGTCTGACGCAACCGCGATTTTAAATACTGTATTTTACAATTACACAAATACAAAATATTGAAGTATTTTGAAAAAAATACAAATGCAAATGACGGAATGCTATTTTATATTTGAAATACGTATTTGAAATATATGTATCATAAACACTGCCCATCCGTGAATATGCGTTTATTAAATGATATAATAATACTAAATAAAATGATTACAATATTATGCGCATTTATTAGTGGTGAAAAATAATATTTATCAAAATTTTAAGCATTTGAATCTTTGTTCCGAGATAAAACTGTTTGTTTGTTTTTCCAAGCACCATGCTCGTTTTGCATAACTTTAAAACTACTGTGTAAATATTTAAAGCCAATATATGTTTAAAAAGTAAAAATAAAATAAAAGCATTGCCGTCTCTGTCTGTGTCCGTTGCTTTCTCACGAACTACACCTCCAACAATGCACCGCGCCCGTCAGCCAGTGTGGGGTCGGAGGGCGCGTCGCCATGGCATCGGTTGGTTGTGACATCACCGCCATTTTGCCCGAGTGTTGTGATGGAAGCAGCGAGAAAATCAGAATCAGACAGAGAAGCACCTAAATTCAGACGTGAAGCGGACCAATCCATACCAGAGGGAGCCGATTCAGCGAATCAGAGTCAGAGGGAGCCGATTCAGCGAATCAGAGTCAGAGGGAGCCGATTCAGCGAATTAGAGTAAATCGCGTCGAGAATCGAACCGAATCAGGAGTCGGACTGATCTGCGATAAAAGGTGTGATTTTCACTAAAACAAGTCAAATAACGTCAGGCATGTCAGTCAGTTCCGTGTGTAAATCATCTTAGGGTGTTTTTAAAACAGCGTAATCTTAATTAATTCCGACGCTTCTTGTCGATTTGCTAGAAAACGCGAAAATACAAAAACTAACGTCCGATGATGAATGAGGTTCATTAATACTGAATAACCTCACTGTCTTATAAAGCTTCAGTGTGTGTGTGTGTGTGTGTGTGTGTGTGTGTGTGTGTGTGTGTGTGTGTGTGTGTGTGTAAATCAGGGCTGGGGCTATCGATTATTTTAATCAAGTATTCTACCAATTATTCTGTCAATTTATCAAACAATCAAGATCAATTCAATTCAAATAAACAACTGGTTTGTTTCATTTTTAGAAAAATAAATATTTTTACTGCTGAAAATTAATATATTAATTACTGCTGAAAAAAAACATTTAATTGCCAAACTAAATTAAAAATGCATATATATATATATATATATATATATATATATATATATATATATATATATATATATACAAAAATCAATTTCAGCTTACTTTAAAAAAAAGTGCAAACTAAAACTAAGGCATAAATCAAAATAATAGTAATTAAAAATAATAATACCTAAACATTGCATTTATGTCGTGCAGCTTCAGCCAAACCAAAGCTCAAGCATGACTGATTCAATAAGTTTCAAGTGTTTTTTACATTTTATGGCCATTTTTACCTTTTTATAAAGTAAAGGTTTTTTTTTCTAAAAGTGTGCATCATCTTTTGAGTCAATTTTTTTTTAGCAGTCAATTAGAATAATAAGACATTTAAGCTGTTACCAAACACACGTTATCAGTATTAAAATTCATCTTTGCAGTGCAGAGGAATCACAGAAGCTGTATCTGAAGAGGCATTTAGATGTAAGCCTGTTTACACACTGTTTAATTAAGGGACATGAATGCATTTAACCTGCAGTTACAAAAGCATGAATGATATTTTGTTATTTTAAACATAAAACATTCAATACTGATATTTACAATTATTTTCAAAAACCAAAAAAACACTTTAAATGTGAAATTAAAACCGCCTGTAGGTGGCAGCAAGTCACTGTTAATGAGTGAGTCATTGCGGTTGAACTGAATCATTTAAACGAATGATTCATTCAGGAACAAGAAACAGTAATGTTGCTCAGAGATGCAGAACAGTGCTGTGACTGTGTTTGGAATTATTGTCTGTTGCCAAAATATAACAAAAACAGGCAATATGGTGAAAAACATAAGTGTCTTACTATTAACTTTTTGTTTATTGAACTGTTGCATAAAGTCAGTATCATATTTGTAATCATGCTGCATTTTAAAGGTGAAAACTGGCACTCTTCGTGTGATATTGTCACCATATTGATTTGCGTTCTTAAATATCCCAGAGCAAAGTTAGTTCTGAGAAAAATAGAGTTAAAGTTTTAAGATTTTAAAACAAATTCACAGAGCAACGAGGCATGTTTTACTCCATTTCTTTTCTTAATAATAATTGCTATATAAATAACAACAAATTAGTTATTTTTTTATTGTATCTTTGTTATTATATTTAAACAGTGGAACAAATGTAAGAAAGAAACAAAGAATGAATTACATTATTATTTTACATATAAACAAAAGCATTCAAGTATGAAACAAATAATCAAATGTAAAAATTCCTTCAGTGTGTTTATTAAGCAGTTCAGTCAAGAGCAGCGAGTGAGTCCCTCTTTCCTTTTATTGTGAGATTAACATTGAAGCGAGCGGAGAAAAGGTACTCCTCTTAGAAAACCTACAAATAAAGCTGTAGATGTTTAAGTTCTAGTTCTAGACGAGGGCGTAATGAACTCATTTTTGTGAAAAGAAGCTAAAAATGAAACTGTAATCGACTTTTTTTGCATGTAGCATTCCGACTCATTTTCCAGCACGGCTCGCTTCTTTAGATCTGATCTGATGTGTTTTCCTGATGACTCCAGGTGTGTCGCTGCATCATGTGACGCGTCTGGACTCTGATGATGATGTATGGGCTGATTCCTCAGGAGTTACACGCACAGCTCCTGGACCTCCAGAACTATCAGAGCCGGACCAGCGGCGTGGAGGAGCTGAAGAACATCCTCCTGGAGCTGGATCTCCAGCAGCTCTCCTCCGCCAGCATCCTGGACTTCATACAGTTCTTACGCAAGCTCCTGGACGACAGCAACTTCAGGGTTCTGTGCGGAGCGCTGCAGCTCATCAACCTGCTGATCCAGAAGCTGGAGAGTGATGTGGAGCGCTATTACAAGGAGATCGTGAGCGTGACGGTGCGAGCGCTAGGCGACTCCCGTAGCGTCACGCGGCTCGAGTACATGAACGTCTTCAGGCAGCTGATGAGGACGGTGGGGCCGCAGAAGGTCCTGGATCTGCTGGTGTGTCAGCTCAAGCACAGGAACTCCAGGGTTCGAGAGGACGTCATCAACATCATCACGGCTGCCCTGCTCACACGCCCGCGCAAGGACTTCGATATCCCCGGCCTGTGTGTGGAAGCGGCGCCGGCGCTCGCCGACAGCAAGAGGAAGGTGCGTCACGCGGCTCTGGAGCTCTTCGCCGTCTTGGACTACTGTCTGGACACGGGTCAGAAGCAGCCGCTCGTGAAGGCCGTGGATGGAGTGGAGCTGGCCGGAGACGCCGAGGGCCTGATGGCTGCTGTACAGGCGCGGAGAGCACGACACATCCTCCCTCGACTCGCTCCCGACGGATCCGTGGAGTACGCACTCACTCTTCCTAAACCGGGACAGAGACGGATGCCTCAGCTGGGCTCCGGGGCCGATCTGGACTGGGTTCTGAACGGAGGCCGGGCTCACAGCTCTCGCTCAGACGGGGATCAGCAGAGGAGGATGGTGAGCGCTGGGAAAGGGAAGAACAAACTGCCCTGGGAGAGATCCGCCCTCTCTGTGGAGCTCCAGAGCAACGGAACGTCACCTGATCAGGTGAGCCATGACATCATCACACACACACACACACCTGAGATCAGCGGAGCGCTCGGAGACTGATCTGAACTCTGCTGGTCGGAAACGTCCTCCATGATGAATGTGTGTTGTTTTGTTTATTCCAGCTGGTCATCGGTGAACATCCGTCCTCATCCAGCAGACTCCGTCAGCACACTGGAGTCAGACACAGTAAGAGCACTCTTCAGTCTTGTGGACAGAGAGACCGTTTGAGAACCATCCTCGTGTTCAGTTTACTACATGAAGTGATTGGAGTGCTAGAATTGATTTGATGAAGGCGTCAGTAACCCTTCACAATAATATAGTGATGGGAACATTGATGAAATCCTCTGAAGTGCACAGATAACTGTGTTCTGTTCTGTGTTGTGTTGTGGTCCAGGTCCATCAGAACCGCTCCTGTCTCCGGGCCGGACTCGCAGGTCTCTGGGTCGACTGCGCCGAAGCGGGAGTTTGGACTCGGATCCAGACGTTCTCAAAGCGGCCGACCGCTCGGAGTCTGAGAAAGGTGACGCCACGGTCAGACTCCACAGCACACAGCGTGTATATTAGACTCAGACCACCGTCTCATGGGGTTTTATTCAGCTTTGCTCTTCTTCTAAGTTGATGGCACAGCTTGGGAACCATAATGAATTAAAACCAGTGTTACTTCAGCCATCTAGTATATGACCCTGGACCACAAACCAGTCATAAGGGTTAATTTTATGATATGAAACTGAGATGTCTACAATCTAAATATTGAGAAAATCATCTTTAAAGTTGTTCAGATGAAGTTCTTAGCAATGCTTATTACTAATCAAACATGAAGTTTTGATATATTTATGTTAGGAAATTAACAAA
>NC_081786.1:292500-325000 GCF_963082965.1 Carassius carassius | reverse complement strand
TTTCTATTTCACAGAAATGCTGTTCTTTTAAACTTTCTATTCATCTGTGAATCCTGAAAAATAAAATGCATCACAGTTTCCACAGAAATATTGAGCGGCACAACTGTGTTCAACACTGATAATAATCAGAAATGTTTCTCGAGCAGTAAATCATCATATTATTCTGATTTCTGAAGATCATGTGACACTGAAGACTGGAGGAATGATGCTGAAAATACAGCGGAGCATCACAGAAATACATTACACTTTAACACAGATTCACACAGAACACAGATGATTTAAACTGTAATAATATTTCAGTTTTACTGTATTTTTGATCAAATAAATGGTGAGCAGAAAAGACCTCTTTCAGAAACGGTAGTGATACTACAGGAAACTAACACTAAATTTGCTCGCATTAACTGCTTTTAATTAATTAGTTTTAAAACTCTTAAAGCTCCATATTAATTTTGAATTAACTTAATTCTGATAGGAAACTAAAAGATTTGCACATGTAATAAAGTCAGTGCATTGACACACACAAATCTGCTTGATTTAAACTGACCTTGCTTCATATATCATCACACTATTGACAAATGAAAAACAGTGACCGCAGCTCTGGTCAGTCTCAGCCTGATCTAATCTATCTCAACCCGGTCCACAGCTGCTTCATAACTGTCATGTCTGATATAAGCAGTGTGTCGCTGAGGTTCGTCTCAGTGTGTGTGTGATCATAATAAAGTAGTTGATGTGTGTCCGTCAGATGAGCTGACCCCTGTGAGTCTGAAGAAAGAGAGTCAGGATCCAGCTGACCTCCGTCCCTTCTCTAAACCGGAGCTGGCGCTGACGCAGAGCTTCAGACTGATGTCCTCAGACGACTGGTGAGAGTGTGTGTGTGTGTGTGTGTGTCTGTGTGTCTGTGTCTGTGTGTGTGTGTGCGTCTGTGTCTGTGTGTGTGTGTGTGTCTGTGTGTGTGTGTGTGTGTGTGTGTGTGTGTGTGTGTCTGTGTGTCTGTGTGTGTGTCTGTGTGTGTGAGTGTGTGTGTGTGTGTGTGTGTGTGTCTGTGTGTGTGTGAGTGTGTGTGTGTGTCTGTGTGTGTCTGTGTGTGTGAGTGAGTGTGTGTGTGTGAGTGTGTCTGTGTGTGAGTGTGTCTGTGTGTGAGTGTGTGTGTGTGAGTGTGTGTGTGTGTGTGTGTGTGTGTGTGTGTGTGTGTGTGCGTGTGTGTCTGTGTGTGTGTGTGTGTGTGTGTGTGTGTGTGTGTGTGTGTGTGTGTGTGTGTGTGTGTGTGTGCGTGTGTGCGTGTGTGTGCGTGTGTGCGTGTGTGCGTGTGTGTGTGTGTGTGTCTGTGTGTGTGTGTGTGTGTGTGTGTGTGTGTGTGTGTGTTCAGCTGTGATCCATCATCACTAGGGTTGGGAAGCCACGTCAGTATAACATCATAAACACAGCGTTTTTTTTGTCTTGATTGAACACAAATGTTTTTTCGATCTGCATGTGTTCGGTGTTACAGAGACAGCTGACTAATAAAAGCACTGATGGTTTTTGCTCGTGTTATTCAGCTGCAACAGAACGATTGTAAAAAGACAGAATAAATGTTTGACTACATTGTTTTGTATCGGATTTTTTTTTATCTTATTTGAATCGAAACCAGGAATCGATAAAACTAAAAAAGGATGCCCAACCCTATTCATCACACACATAACAGATCCTCTTGTGAAGTCTTTAGTGTAAATCTGTTGTGTTGATGAAGGGAGAAGAAGATCGAGGGGGTGAACTTCCTGCGTAGTTTGGCTCAGTATCATCCTGACGTCCTGATGAGCCGGATCCATGACGTGTGTCTCGCTCTCGTTCAGGAGGTCAGTGTCACGCTCACAGATCACTGATTTATACAACACAGATCATATCACAGCAGCTGCATTTTTCTTATCGGATAAAAAGTTTATTCTACTCAAGTTTTTTTAAAACTAGGTGGATGGACACGTAGTTAATGTTGCAGAATGTATTGGTTATAAAACTAGTTTCAGTTGTGAAGCAGCTCTTCAGAAGGAGGAGTGTGATTACTCCGATCATCTGTCAACTGGTGTGTGTGTGTGTGTGTGTGTGTGTGTGTGTGTGTGTGTGTGTGTGTGAAGGTTCGTAACCTGCGCTCCGGCGTGTCCCGTGTGGCTGTGGTGACGCTGGGAGAGATGTTCGCGGCGCTGCAGAAGGCAATGGATCAGGAGCTGGACGGGACGGTCAGAGCTCTGCTGCAGAAAGCTGGAGAATGTAACGCCTTCATCAGACAGGACGTGGAGCGAGCGCTGGACAGCATGATGAAGAACTGCTCTCTCACACGCAGCATGAGCGCACTGCTGACCGGAGGACTGGGGTTAGACACTCACAGACACACACACACACACTCACACACACGATCAAACTCTGCTGTTTCACACTCTGTCTCCTCACGTCTTCTGTCTCTGATTGAGAGTTATGAGTGTTTGATCCAGTCGAAGCTCTTTAAGTGTAATTCTGGAGCTCCTCGTGTCAGATCTTGTCTGATTGTGATCAAGTAAAGGTCAGAATAAGGTCAGTAATATCTCCAGATGAACTCTTACTGGACTGAAGCAGCTCAGCTTTACTTGATTCTCCATCAATCATGTTTTAGAGTCTCAAATCTGATCCTCAGGATCTTTTGAGGAGCGTTTGTTTCCAGAAGCTTTACTTTCACTGCTCCTCAGCGGAGGAATGATCTTCACAAGCCTCCAGAACATCTCACATCTTCTGAGGAGCCTTGATTTCTTCAGCTTTCAATCACTGTGTTATATGTGCGGATCATTTACATCTCATCTCATCACTGGAGATATAGAGCACAGACAGTATCTGGTCTATCGTTATAAAGATCTCAGTGATTTACATTACAAGCATCAGCATCTGCATCAAATTCATATTTCTTTGAACAGACTGAGATTTTTTCCTCTATATTCTCACTGTGTCAGACTTACTGTTACTGAGATGTTTTGTAATGCTGGTCCGTGTGTGTGTGTGTTATAGTCAGGCAGACTGATCATAACATAAAGTGACTACAAAGTCAGTTGGACTCATTTATCTAGGGTATTTATTAGACAATTGCCAAAACCAAAACAAAAGGAAGATTAACTACAATGAAACATAATTTGTCTCTCCACCCACTCGTTACAAATCACACCTGCACACAATAACACATGAATACATATTGCCACATAGCCAAACAATTAATAGAGGAAAACAGAGCCACCACAGGTAGTGGAGGGACATAACACACCCCCACACCAAAATGGTGACTCCAGTCTCCATAATCAAAATATAAACAAGAAACATAATTTTAAAAAAAAATTGCGACCATACGTTACCATTTAACAGTAAACAGAAATACTGGACTAAGGTACTCTAGATAAGGCATCTGCCAAGACGTTATCAGTACCATGGATATGCTTGACCTCAATGTTAAAAGGCTGCAAGATCAAACTCCACCGCATCAGACGTTGATTAGCATTTCTCATCCGGCTTAGGAACTTCAGGGGGTCATGATCACTATAAACGATCGTTCTACCTGATGCACCCAGATATACTTCAAAGTGTTGGATAGCAAGAACCAGGGCCAGCGTCTCCTTTTCGATGGTGGAGTACCACCGTTGATGTTGATTAAACTTCTTAGAGAAGTAGCAAACGGGGTGATGGACGTGCTCCACTCCTTCCTGGAGGAGAACAGCGCCAGCACCTTGATCACTCGCGTCAACCATTAAAAAGAAAGGGTTCGCAAAGTCAGGTGCAGCCAACACAGGAGCTGAAATAAGCAATGCCTTTGCATTTTCAAAGGCACTTTGACACTGGTCAGACCACTGATATACCACCTTTGGACTAAGTAAATTAGTCAATGGAGCTACTACAGATGAGAAATTCTTGCAAAACCCTCGGTAGTAGCCCACCATACCAAGAAATCTGCGTAACTCACGACGATCAGCAGGAGGAGGAAAACTACAAATAGCTGAAACTTTGGCATCCAAAGCACGCACTTGACCACCTCCTACTACTCTACCCAAATAAGTGACTGTTGCTTTACCGATCTCGCATTTAGCCAAATTGATAGTCAAATTGGCTGAGGACAGTCGACAAAATAGCTCTCGGATCTGCTGAACATGTTCTGGCCATAACGCACTATAAAGGACCACATCGTCCAAATAGGCCTCACAGCCAGACAGCACTGTATTTATTAATCGCTGGAACGTTGCAGGAGCATTGCGCATTCCAAAAGCCATAAAGTGATAATTCAGGAAGTCGTCGGGGGTAACAAATGCAGATATTTCTCTTGCACGACTGGTGAGGGGAATCTGCCAATAGCCTTCCAGCAAGTCAAACTTGCTAACAAAAACTGCAGAACCCACCTGATCAATACAATCATTCAACCTGGGCAACGGGTAACAATCAGGTCTAGTAACTGCGTTAACACGCCGATAATCAGTACAAAACCGAAACGTTCCATCAGGCTTTGCCACCAATAGACATGGAGAACTCCATGGACTCCTGCTAGGTTCCACAATGTTATTTTCAAGCATGTACTCTACTTCTTTCTTTAACACGGCACGTTTCAAAGGGTTTACCCTGTACGGATGTTGCTTGATTGGTGTTGTTGTTCCCACATCAATGTCACGCTCAATAAGGTGAGTTTGTTTTGGAACATCATTAAACAACTCTGGAAATTGGCGAACAACGTCCAAAATGTCAGTCTTCTCAAAATCGGTGAGGTGTGGGAGGTGATCAGCTAAAACTGAGAGCATTTTAGTGTTGTTAAGACGACCCTCAATTAGAGCACGAGATGGATTACTTTCAGTTTCATCACTCTCTTCCACCACAACAGACAACAGCATGGACTTATCACTCGTAGGCCTCGACAAATCCGACCCCAGCTCAGCTGGAGATGAACCTAGGCAAACAGAAGCACGCTCAAAATAAGGCTTCAACATATTAATGTGACACAGGCGCTTCTGCTGCCGTCGATCTGGAGTGGTTATTACATAATCGCGGTCAGAAACTTTATGCATTACCAGATATGGACCAGTAAAACGAGCTTGTAGAGCAGATCCAGGAATGGGGAGTAACATAAGTACTTTATCACCCACCTCAAAATGTCGATCTGTGGTCTTACGATCATACCAAATTTTCGTCTTGTCTTGTGCTCTCTCAAGATTTTCACGGGCTAACTCACGGGCTCTGTGTAAACGAGAAGGTGAATGTAACACATAACTCAGAATGTCTTTTGCAGGAAGTTCATTTAAAAACTGATCTTTTAATACAGCCAATGGACCTCGTGGGGTATGTGCAAAAACAAGATCAGCAGGACTAAATCCAAGTGACTCCTGTCTCACCTCTTTACAGGCAAACAGCAGCCAGGGAACTGCATCTGCCCAATCCTTACCAGTCTCAAGGCAATATGCACGCAACATGCTCTTCAACGTTTTATAGCGTTCCAGCGCCCCCTGGCTTTCCGGATGATAGGCACTGGAAACATTATGTTGTATGCTGAGCTGTTTCAAAACACGGGTGAACACACGAGACATGAAATTCGATCCACGATCAGTCTGAATGATCTTTGGCAGACCAAACACAGAGAAAAACTTTAACAACTCCTTTAAGACCACCTTGGCAGAAATTTTTCGCAGAGGAATATCCTCCGGAAAACGAGTAGCTGCACACATCATTGTTAACAGATATTGATATCCACTCGTGGAACGCACAAGTGGACCAACAATATCAACAATGACATGATCAAATGGTGGAGCCAACACAGGAATGGGATATAGAGGAGCAGGTGGGATTTTCTGGTTGGGTTTGCCAACCACCTGGCAGACCTTACAAGTTTTACAAAAATTAGCTACATCCCGCTTCAACCCTAGCCAGTAAAAATGTTGACTAACACGGTTTAGTGTTTTAGCGACTCCCATATGACCAGCTACGCAGTCATGAGCTACACTCAAGATTTTATCTCTGTACTCAACGGGTACTACAATCTGATAAACAGAGTTACCATGGTCTGACACATTGTAAGGCCTCCATTTCCTCATTAAAACTCCATCCTGAAAGAAAAAACATTGTAGTTCCTCATCAACGTTAATATCAGATGAGGCAGAGCGGAATAAAGAGACCAACGACACATCAGCTTTTTGAGCAGCAATCAACTTTGTGCGTGACAAGCACGCAGTCTCCGTCATGATTTGATTCATTTTGTGTGTGTGTGTGTCTCAGTCATCTGAACTCAGTAGTGCGTAAGTGTGCGGCGCAGCGTCTCAGTGCTCTGCTGGAGCGGGTCGGAGCCGCTCGTCTGCTGTCCGGAGCTAAAGATGTGACCGAGCGCATCCTGCCGGCCGTCTGGAAGCTGGTGCAGGACTCGTCTCAGGAGGCCAGGTGAGGGGTCAGAGGTCACGCAGCCTAACAAACTCTAGCCTCGACTCTTCACGCTTTCATTGCTGTCTCTCTCAGGTACTTCGGTCGACGCATGCTGCTGTTTTTGTCCTCTCACCGTGACTTTGATAAAATGCTGGAGAAGTTCCTCCCTGCTAAAGACCTTCCGGCCGTCAGAGACACCGTCTTCACTCTCAAAACCAAGGTGTGCACAAACCCTTACAAACACAGCTGAACCAGTCCCTGCACAGATACACTACTGCTCACAAGTGTAGAGCAGTATATATATATATATATATATATGTTTTTTTTTTTCTTGTTTTTTTTAAGAAGCCTCTTCTGCTCACCAAAGCTGCATTTATTTGATCAAATATACAGTAAAAATACATGGGTGTATCTGATGCGATTGTGGGCGTGTACAGGAGGTGTGTCTGATGCGATTGTGGGCGTGTACATGGGATGTGTCTGATGCGATTGTGGGCGTGTACAGGGGGTGTGTCTGATGCGATTGTGGGCGTGTACATGGGATGTGTCTGATGCGATTGTGGGCGTGTACAGGGGGTGTGTCTGATGCGATTGTGGGCGTGTACAGGGGGTGTGTCTGATGCGATTGTGGGCGTGTACATGTGGTGTGTCTGATGCAATTGTGGGCGTAAACATGGGTTGTGTCTGATGCGATTGTGGGCGTGTACATGGGGTGTGTCTGATGCGATTGTGGGCGTGTACATGGGATGTGTCTGATGCGATTGTGGGCGTGTACAGGGGGTGTGTCTGATGCGATTGTGGGCGTGTACAGGGGGGGGTGTCTGATGCGATTGTGGGCGTGTACAGGGGGTGTGTCTGATGCGATTGTGGGCGTGTACAGGGGGTGTGTCTGATGCGATTGTGGGCGTGTACAGGGAGTGTGTCTGATGCGATTGTGGGCGTGTACATGGGCGTGTCTGATGTGATTGTGGGTGTGTCTGATGCGATTGTGGGCGTGTACATGGGTGTGTCTGATGTGATTGTGGGTGTGTCTACGGCTGAGACTGTCTTCTATCAGTGTTAAACTCCTGTGTGTGTCTCTCTCTCTCTCTCTCTGTGTCTCTCTCTCTGTGTGCGTCTCTCTCTGTGTGTCTCTCTCTCTCTCTCTCTCTTTGTGTGTGTCTCTCTCTCTCTCTCTCTCTCTCTCTCTCTCTCTCTGTGTCTCTCTCTCTCTGTGTGTGTGTCTCTCTCTCTCTCTCTCTCTCTCTGTGTCTCTCTCTCTGTGTCTCTCTCTCTCTGTGTGTGTGTCAGGGTCTGGGGGAGATGCCTCAGGACACTCCGTCGGCGCAGGGCAGGCGTTCTCTTGCGGGCAGCGGTCTGGTGCACACCTCATCTCTTACACGTGAGACTCTGAGCTCCAGCAGGGACTGTGGGAAGGTGGGGAGTAAAGCTGCCTCATACAGCCTCGCAGACCGGAGCGAGTACGTCAAACAGATGAAGACGCTGCTCAACTCCAAAGACTTCAGGGAGAGAATCAAGGCCATCGATCAGCTGGTGTGTGACTGCGAGGAGAACCCGGCTCTGGTCATCAGCAATCTGTTCCCGGTAAATAAACAGATCCACTGATCAAACCATCCAATCAAATCAACTTTCTGCTTATTTCAATTAATAACTAATCATTTATACTTGTACAAAAAATATTGTTTATAAAGTTAACTCTATGTCATCTACTTGCCAAGGCAACATTTCTCATGTACATTTAGTTAATCTACTAAATTAACTACAATTGAAATAATAATTAATAAAACTGACATATTTTAAAAAAGATAAAAACACAAGATAATTACTGAAACTTTAACTATAATTAAAATAAAAGCAGAAAATATAACAATTAAAAACTTATGAAATATATATAATAGTACGTTAGTGATTCTAAAATAACATTGCCGTAAATAGAATTCATCAATTATAATTAAGTCCAAATATTACATAAATACTTTATTATAATAATATAATCTTGATTTAAATAGAATCAAGGGTGTTAGATGCTTTTAGTTAATTGTTTATTTTAGTATCATTGAGATAATAAAGTATTTATTAATATTTTGAATTCATTTTTTTTTCTCTTTTAATTTTAGTTAAAGTTTTAGGCCTGCTGTTGTGTGTTGTTGCCATTTTTATTCGTTTTTTTTTCTATTTTTATATATTTTAATATTATTATTATTTTATTTCAAGTAATATTTTTAATTGATTTAGTTTGGGTTTTAGTTCACTATAATAACCCTGGTTTGACCTTCTGATGATTGTAACATCTCTGATGATGATGATGATGATGATGATACTGATGCTGATGATACTGATGCTGATGATACTGATGATGATGATGATGATGATGATGATGATGCTGATGCTGATGATACTGATGCTGATGATACTGATGCTGATGATACTGATGATGCTGATGATACTGATGATACTGATGATGCTGATGATGCTGATGATGCTGATGATGATGATACTGATGATGCTGATGCTGATGCTGATGATGCTGATGCTGATGATACTGATGATGCTGATGATACTGATGCTGATGATACTGATGCTGACGATGCTAATGATACTGATGCTGATGCTGATGATACTGATGCTGATGCTGATGATACTGATGCTGATGATGCTGATGCTGATGATACTGATGATGCTGATGCTGATGCTGAATGTGCTGCAGGTGTTTGACGCTCTGAAGGCCCGTCTGCAGGAGTCGAACAGTAAGGTGAATCTGCGTGCTCTGGAGGCTCTTCAGCCCATCGTGGCTCTGCTCAGAGACAGTCTGGCTCCGGTGCTCAACATCCTGATCCCGGCCGTCGTGGAGAATCACCTGAACTCCAAGAACAGCAGCATCTCCTCGGCAGCGCAGGGGGCCGTTCAGGCTCTGATGAACAACATCGGTGCGTTGAGTTCATCTGTCACTGATTTGAGCAGATCTTCAGTGTGTCTGACTCTGACTCTGACTGTGTTTCAGACAACAGCCTCCTGCTGCAGCCCTTCTGCTCCAGAGCCCAGTATCTGAGCGGGAAGGCCAAGCTGGAGCTCATCCAGAGAGTCGCAGGTCAGTCCAGACGAGGATTCACCCTGCCACAAAACAAGGCCTTAGAAACTCCTAAATCAGAGCAGAAAGCCTCAAATCCATAAACTCGTGCCATTAAATGATGCAGAACCACAAACATCAATCTCTTCCTCAGTATTCCTGTCTTTTACAAACACCTAAACATCCTGAAATCAAGATTAACTAAATGAAGGGTTATGTTTCTGTAGGGCTGCATAATGAATCGAAATAAAACTCAAATCAAGATTTGGCTTTAGTTTGATTATGAAATGGCAAAGGCTGTGATTTTGAATTAAATATATGCTTAGTGTGCACACCTTCTGACAAGAAATTACTTTCACACATTTTTATCATAATAAAATACTATTATATCTATTTTTTTTTTTTATGTTTTCATTTTTTATTTATGTTGATGTCTACAAACAAGCACAACAAACCTGGAGTTTTTTTAATCACAATTTGTACCAGAAAAATTTAACCCCCCCGCCAACACGACATTGTTATATTTTACAACATGTGTTTTATTTAACCCCCCCCCCCCAACACGACATTGTTATATTTTACAACATGTGTTTTATTTAACCCCCCCCCCCCCCCCCCCCCCCCCAACACGACATTGTTATATTTTACAACATGTGTTTTTATTTAACCCCCCCCCCCCCCCCCCCCCAACACGACATTGTTATATTTTACAACATGTGTTTTTATTTAACCCCCCCCCCCCCCCCCCCCCCAACACGACATTGTTATATTTTACAACATGTGTTTTTATTTTAATCAGAAACTGACTTGGTTTTGATCAATTCCTCAGAAAACTAGACCTCATATGTTCCGTCATTCCTTTTTGTTCTTTGTGTTTAATTATTTGATTTCGAGTGTCTTGTGTGTGTGTGTGTGTGTGTGTGTGTGTGTGTGTGTGTGTGTGTGTGTGTGTGTGTGTGTGTGTGTGTGTGTGTGTGTGTGTGTGGGGTTTCTCAGAGCTGGTGATGGAGCTGTACCCGCGCAGACCACAGCTGGTGGAGCAGAAGGTGCTTCCTCTCTTCTGGACGCTGCTCAGCTCTTCTTCTAACAGTGGACACGTGCGGCCGGCCGCAGTGAAGCTAGCCGAGGCGCTGCACACACACATGGGTCAGACGCTGCTGGAGAGCGCCGCTTCACAGCCTGCAAACGTCCAGAGCGACCTGAAGCAGCTCCTGAGAGCCGGACCCCCACAGCGCCTCTCTGACCTCTCTCAGTCTGACACTCGGACACTTTAAATGCACAGTCACTCTCTTGTTTTGTACCGTGTGCTCTGATTATTTCTAACAGACACCTGTGTGTGTGTGTGTGTGTGTGTGTGTGTGTGCAGACTCTTGTACTGTATAATAGCTCAGTATTAGCTGTATGGATACTGTGTGTCGCTGCTGTACGGTAGATTTACACGACCGGTCAACAGTTAGGGAGGTTCTTCTGCTCATCAACACTGCATTTATTCAATCAGAAATACAGGGTAAACTGTAATATTGTGAAATATTATTATGATGTAAAATAAAGGCTGTATTTTCAGCATCATTCCTCCAGTCTTCAGTGTCACATGATCTTCAGAAATCATTCTATCTATAAATCATCATATTAAAATGATTTCTGAAGGCTCATGGGACACTTTATACTGGAATAATGCTGATGGAAATACAGCTTTGCGTCATAGAAATGAATTATATTTTAAAGGATATTAAAATAGAAACCGTTATTTTATATTGTAATAACAAAAAATGTTTTTCTGTATTTCTGATCAAATAAATGCAGCTTTGATGAGCAGAAGAGACGTCTTTAAAAACATCACACGTCTCACTGACCCCAAACTCTTGACCAGTAGTGTATATGTATAATTGTATTTGTGAATATTGACTTCATTATGGCCTGTTTTAAGTGCGACCCATCCTAGATTATTTGCATGACTGAAGTTATTGTTGGGTTTTTAGAAACGAAAGAATAAACCCAGCGTTGTGAGCAGGAAGATGTGTGTGAGTGAATCAGAAGAACACAGGTGCCAGTCCCTCCAGAACAGCCTCCATGAGATTCCACAGTAAATTATATCAGAGACAGAGATTTATCTAGAGAATAAAGTGTCTTATTTCTGTAAACATGTGTGCTGTGATCCTTCTGCACTTACACGCTCTCTTCGTCAGTTTCCTGTTCGTTTATGTGACAGAATAATTCAGTTTCTGATCTAAGGTCATTAATGGATTAATTTCACATCATTTTTCTACACATGATGAGCTTAATGATTACAAATAATGATCGGTTCTTTATATATTGTGACTAGTAACTTAACGTTTCTGTGACAAACAAAATTAGCAATTTATATATATATATAAAAAAAGAAAAACATATTACTTGTTAAAGGCGTTTTTATATACAACCCGAATTCTGGAAAAGTTGGGACGTTTTTTAAATTTTAATAAAATGAAAACTAAAAGACTTTCAAATCACATGAGCCAATATTTTATTCACAATAGAACATAGATAACATAGCAAATGTTTAAACTGAGAAAGTTTACAATTTTATGCACAAAATGAGCTCATTTCAATTTTGATTTCTGCTACAGGTCTCAAAATAGTTGGGACGGGGCATGTTTACCATGGTGTAGCATCTCCTTTTCTTTTCAAAACAGTTTGAAGATGTCTGGGCATTGAGGCTATGAGTTGCTGGAGTTTTGCTGTTGGAATTTGGTCCCATTCTTGCCTTATATAGATTTCCAGCTGCTGAAGAGTTCGTGGTCGTCTTTGACGTATTTTTCGTTTAATGATGCGCCAAATGTTCTCTATAGGGGAAAGATCTGGACTGCAGGCAGGCCAGGTTAGCACCCGGACTCTTCTACGACGAAGCCATGCTGTTGTTATAGCTGCAGTATGTGGTTTTGCATTGTCCTGCTGAAATAAACAAGGCCTTCCCTGAAATAGACGTTGTTTGGAGGGAAGCATATGTTGCTCTAAAACCTTTATATACCTTTCAGCATTCACAGAGCCTTCCAAAACATGCAAGCTGCCCATACCGTATGCACTTATGCACCCCCATACCATCAGAGATGCTGGCTTTTGAACTGAACACTGATAACATGCTGGAAGGTCTCCCTCCTCTTTAGCCCGGAGGACACGGCGTCCGTGATTTCCAACAAGAATGTCAAATTTGGACTCGTCTGACCATAAAACACTATTCCACTTTGAAATAGTCCATTTTAAATGAGCCTTGGCCCACAGGACACGACGGCGCTTCTGGACCATGTTCACATATGGCTTCCTTTTTGCATGATAGAGCTTTAGTTGGCATCTGCTGATGGCACGGCGGATTGTGTTTACCGACAGTGGTTTCTGAAAGTATTCCTGGGCCCATTTAGTAATGTCATTGACACAATCATGCCGATGAGTGATGCAGTGTCGTCTGAGAGCCCGAAGACCACGGGCATCCAATAAAGGTCTCCGGCCTTGTCCCTTACGCACAGAGATTTCTCCAGTTTCTCTGAATCTTTTGATGATGTTATGCACTGTAAATGATGAGATATGCAAAGCCTTTGCAATTTGACGTTGAGGAACATTGTTTTTAAAGTTTTCCACAATTTTTTTACGCAGTCTTTCACAGATTGGAGAGCCTCTGCCCATCTTTACTTCTGAGAGACTCTGCTTCTCTAAGACAAAGCTTTTATAGCTAATCATGTTACAGACCTGATATCAATTAACTTAATTAATCACTAGATGTTCTCCCAGCTGAATCTTTTCAAAACTGCTTGCTTTTTTAGCCATTTGTTGCCCCCGTGCCAACTTTTTTGAGACCTGTAGCAGGCATTAAATTTTAAATGAGCTAATTAAGTGGATAAAAGTGTACAATTTCTCAGTTTAAACATTTGCTATGTTATCTATGTTCTATTGTGAATAAAATATTGGATCATGTGATTTGAAATTCCTTTAGTTTTCATTTTATTAAAATTTAAAAAACGTCCCAACTTTTCCGGAATTCGGGTTGTACAGTGAAAATAAAAACTATTATAAATGTGTTTAATATTAACTGAAAATAATATTCAGTTTCTATGACACTGACTCTGCACAATAATAATATATTGCAAATATTTTATAGCATATATAAAATAAATAATTATTATTACTGAAATGCTCTTAATAAAAAAACACCAGAGAGACATGCATAATTAATCAAAATATAACTTTATTTTTTTATTATCAGAGTTATACCAGTTATATTCAAAATATAATATTTTAATTGTGTTATTTTTTATTTACACTATATATATATACTGTATTATAAATGTGTAAAATATTTCCTGGAGATTATTCAGTTTCTATTACATTGACTGTACAATTCGTCCAAATCTATTAGATTTTAAAGAATAGTAGAGTTAAAATATAATATTTAAAAACATTTTTTATTATTATTAATAGGCCTATTATTGTTATTATTACGTGTCGCATTATTAACAAAACAACATTATAAATGTGTCAAATATTTAGTTTCTAGGACATTGACTCTAGCATTTTCTAACCACCATTAAAGTAAAGCTGTATAAACCTAAACGTTAAATGTTGAGTCTGGAATAAAATAAATCTTATAGTTTTGGATTAGCGGTTTTTTTTATTATTTATTTATTTATTTATTTTTTATAAGAAACCGTGATAAAATCAGGTTTTGTAGATTTTAACTTTTTAATTATTTTAACAGTATTTTTCACTGAGGTTTCCTCATGTTATAATCAATACAGCGATAAAAGAATCGTATTGAGACTGCGCTTTTAATTGATTTAGATCAAGCGAACGTCGCAGGCGTCTGAACCATAGACAGTAAAAGAAATGGACACAGCGACCCCATTGGATTCAACGGAGAAAAAATGAAGTCAATTAGAAGCACTTCCTGGGGGTCAGGTGTACTGCGCAGACTCAAACTGAGCTTGATGACGTGGATGTCACGTGAGCGACCTGTAAGTCTTCTAATCGCTGTGCCAAGAGAAATCTGAATCACCCACTGAATCTTGCAGAGAAGGCGAGCGTGAACAGGAGCAAGTTTTGGTAAGTATTCTGATTAATTATCTCCCTTGACTTCATTCCTCCACGTCCCCCTGAAAGCCTCATAGACAGTAAAAGATTGCCTGCGAGCTTCTCCTCCTGTCCATACGGTAATTTCTCTACTGTGCGACAGAGAGTTGCTGGTTGTGACGCAATCGTTAGCCTATTTTTTTACAAAAACTGCTTCTACGGGGCCATGACGTAAGATACAAGGTAATGGAGCCTTTTATACATTTTCGTGTTTCTTTAGAAATAATTAATAGACAAATGGAGTCTTTAAACGCCTCAGATGTACAGTTATTCGCTGTCAAAATGACGCCAAAATGAATGGGAGTCAATGGAATGCTAACAGCAGGTGGGGGTCCGCTAGCCAATGGCGGCGCCCAGGGGTGCTTCAAAAAAAGATGAAACCCTGCCCCCCCCCCCCCCCCCCGGTCTGAACACGCGTTCCCCGTCTGCGCATGCGCAAGCACGCTGTTTGACGCACGGTGACGTCAGTCGTACGCGCCACATTCGAGTCGCCTTTTTCGCGCTTTCTGCTGTGTTTACGTTTGTTTCGATTATTAAAAACCACGTTTGTGTCGGTTATGATCGTTAATTAACACACCGAACTTCAGCGCGTCTGATGTTCGCTTGGACAGGATTCATCCGTGTTTGTGATTTAATATCCACCGAAGATGTGATGTGATTCTACAATGAACGCTAATCAGAGAACATTATTCCAGACCTGGGGCCGCAAACCAGGTGTGTACACACACACACACAGAGAGACACTCACACAGACACACACACACTCACAGAGACACTCACACAGACACACACTCACAGAGACACAAACACACAGAGACACTCACACAGACACAGAGACACACACACACTCACACAGAGACACTCACAGAGACACTCACACAGACACACACTCACAGAGACACATACACACAGATACACTCACACAGAGACACACACACAGAGAGATATACACACTCATACATAGACTCACACTCATACAGAGACCCACAGACACAAACTGGAAAACACTACACTAATAATGTTTTATTACATATGATTCATATCATGTTTTTAAGTATGCTGGTTTCATTCTAAACATGGAGGTTATTAACATGGAATCTAACCCTGTCATGTCAACACATGGACCAGTCACTCTTCTGTTAATGTTCCTGTTAATTACTGCGTTTCGCCCCTAACACCACACTTTTACAGAATCTTTCATTATTAAATTATGATTACATCATCATACTGTATCTCTTCGATGTACCGCCCAGCCTTAACTGAAAGCTGCTCTGTTTTTGGAACATATTTCATAACATACGTGATGTGTCACAGAGCCTGCTCCAGCTCCGTCAGCGGCTCCTGATGAAGAGGAGGAGGAAGATGATGATGTGATGCTGGTGGCTGTGTACGAGGCCGAGCGCTCGCTGCAGGCCGCTCCAGAGCTGGGCTTCGACCCCTCGGCGGGCCGCGTCTGGATCTACCCCGTTAACTTCCCTCTCCGTGAGTACCAGCTGCGGATCTCAGAGGCGGCGCTGCTGAAGAACACACTGGTCTGTCTCCCCACCGGCCTCGGAAAGACCTTCATCGCCTCCGTGCTCATGTACAACTTCTACCGCTGGTTCCCCGCCGGCAAGATCGTCTTCATGGCTCCCACCAAACCCCTGGTGGCCCAGCAGATCCAGGCCTGCCACGGGGTCATGGGCATCCCACAGGAACACATGGCCGAGCTCACAGGTCAACAAACACACAAGGTCATGACCTCAGGGGTCATGGGGACCAGACACTAGTGCAGGAGTTCATGAGGGAAATACACTTTAACATTAAAGGAAATTAACGGGGCTGCTCAGTTTATCAAAATAAATATTGTTGGTTATGAAGAAGCCATTTCTTAAAATGATGCTTAAATTAGTTAAAAGGTGTACATTCTCTAATTAATGCTGGTGTTTAATTCCACTGATGTGATGCTCTGAGTGGAACAAACAGCTTGACCGAGCAAGGGTTTTCTAGTTAAATTATGTAATCAGTTTCCAATAGATTTAAATGTAATGAAATCAACTAGAGGAGAAGGAGCTAAACATCATCTCATGAACTAAACCAACATTTCTAAACTTGATGTGATCAAATGTGATGTTTTCCCAGCTAGGATATGACAGAGTGAAAACTATAATTTTTTTGTTTAAATTTTAAGAGCCGTACAAAACGTAGTGTTTTAAAATAATGATTAGAAAAGGTTGACGTGAATCACAAGTGTTCTCAGTGGGTTGTGTTTACAGTAATGTGGCGTAATAAAAGCATTCTGAGCCGAGGTGAAGATACACACAAGTGATCTTCAGCTCTTCTTCATCAGTGTCTGAGTGTGTGGATAAACACTAGAGGAGAGCATCTCCATGTCTTCAGAAAGGATATCTCGTCACAGCTGATGCTGACGTGTGTGTGTGTGTGTGTGCTGTAGGCTCGACGGCGGCGCAGCAGCGGAGGGAGCTCTGGAGATCCAAGCGTGTCTTCTTCTTGACTCCTCAGGTCATGGTGAACGATCTGAGCCGTAACTCCTGTCCGGCCGCACACGTCCGGTGTGTAGTGATCGACGAGGCCCACAAGGCCACCGGGAACCACGCGTACTGTCAGGTAGAGCGTCACCTGCTTGAGCGGTGCATGATGGGAGATCAGTTCTGATGGTTTGTGTGTGTTCTGCAGGTGATTCGTGAGCTGAGCAACCAAACACAGCAGTTCCGTGTTCTAGCGCTCAGCGCCACACCTGGAGCAGACGTCAAGGTGAGATCTGGAGATGTAGCACTGCATCAGTGTCTCGTCAATGGATGCCCTGCAGTGAATGGGTGCCGTCAGAATGAGAGTCCAAACAGCTGATAAAAACATCCTCTGGTGAAAAAGTACATCTCCTGTTGTCTCTCACATATTTGTTTAGAGCTGTTTAAACGCTGCTTGATTTCTCTCCTGATTCAGAACACTTTTCCACTGGAGGAAGTGTTATTATGGATTATAGACTAGTTAATAACTTCTTAATGCTGGATGTGTTTCATCATTTGTCTTCTCCAGATGTTCACTGATGGACTGGAGTGCTGTGGATTATTGTGATGTTTTTATCAGCTGTTATTCTGACGGCACCCATTCGTTGCAGTGCTGAGATGAAGTCCATCAGATGTGTGTGTGTGTGTTTCAGGCGGTGCAGCAGGTGATCTCTAACCTCCTGATCTCTCACATCGAGCTGCGATCGGAGGACAGTCCAGACGTCCAGACACACGTCCATCAGCGCAGTCTGGAGAAGATCGTGGTGCCGCCGGGAGAGACGCTCGCGCAGTATCAGACCAGATACCTGCAGGTACACCTCCGCTGTCACTGCTCTCTGCTTCATCAGTTATCTACTGGCTGTCACTTGTCCTCAATAACGGTTCAACTCTGTTTATTTTGGCTAGCGATTTTTGCTGTGGTATTGAAATTTCCCTTTAGGAGAACTCTTAGTGGTTCGAAACAATGTTTGTGAAGTGATTTCTATAATCTTGTGTGAGTGTGTTGGATGTTTCATCAGAGCAGTTATGATGATAAGAGCGATGACAGTGTTTGTCTGATCTGCTTGTGTTTGTTGGGGTTGTTGTCGTCCTCTGCTGGGCTCAGATCATCATCATCACACGCTGTCTGACCGCCGTTGATTTCTCCTTCACGCCTGCAGTGCTTTATTCAAGGTTGGCTAGGTTTATCCACGTCTCACTGGAGCGCTGGAATCTGTCAGAAAGCTCTGCTGTATCACGCATCAGCTGTTTCATCTGCTGCAGGGATTTATTTACAAAAATGTTATTATAATGTTTTGTTTTTTTAAGTCCCCATCGGATTAAGTTAAAATGTCAAAAATTACCAAAAAAAAAGTAATAATTGAAATTAAATTAAACATCCAGAATTCCACAGAAATTGTAAAATATAAATATATAATTGTAGTATTTAAAATAAAGTTTGAAGTCCCAATAAGATTGTAAACTAATACACTCATTCCAAAAAGATCAGTCATTAAAATAAATGTAATTAAACTTCAAATGGACTTTTATTTGTTTTATTCAGGAAACTGATAGTCTTGTGTAGGTGGAGTTGTAAAGGGGTGGAAAACTTCTGGCAAATTACTGGGATTTTTTTTTTTTTTTTGAATATTTCTGGCATTATCTGCCCTTCTGCAGCTCTGTGTGTGTAGTGGATGATGATCTGTGTTCCTGGCTGCGATCTTTTGGATCAAACCCTGAACTCTGTCATTCTGTGTGAATTCAGGTTTGTTGACTCTGATTGGTTGGAGTTGATCTGACATCATCAGTCATGGTGTGATTCAGTAATAGTTTATTCAGATCAGAACAGAAATGTGAACAGAAGCATTCACAGTGGTGTAGTGTCTATACTGAGGACAGACGCGCGTTTACATTCACAGCCGTCAAACCCTGATCCGAGATCAGCTCATTCACTTCCTTCAGAAAACTTTCACTGTGTTCGTTTGACATCTGTGATTGTGACAGAGAAGTTTAAAAAATACTTGACAAAAATAGCACTATGACAATATTATATTAATATTTGTGTATCTACTATGTCTATATGTTGATCGTCACTAGTAGAGCGAGAGACAGACAGAAGACGGGAGGGACGAGATGATTGTCTTACAGCAACAGTGTTTCACAGAGTGACTGACATCCAGTTATACTCAGTGTGACGCACAGAAACACGGTCAGCAGCTCTGCTCACGGGGAATCAGGAACTACAGGATGACCGAGAGGTGCAGAGGATTGTGGGTAGGGGAGGCTCAGGGCCGCTCCAGGAACCAGATCTCGTTCTGCCGGTGGGCCGCCGCGGGGTTGGTGTATCCAGCTATGATGAAGGAGTCGCTGAAGCAGACGGCTGGACGGTCCAGAGCCTCGGCCAGACTGCTGATCTCGTGGAGGATGGTCAGCTCGTTCGTGGCCCCCGTGAAGGCCCTGAGTCACATGACACACAGACGCTAGCTCAAAACCAGTTCGATATCATTCGACTCGTCCCTCAGTTAGTCATGTTTACCGTAGTACATTTACAGTGGAGGTCTGTGGGAGTCAGATGATTCAGACTGTTCATTATTCTCACCAAATGACATTTTTATTTAAGAACCAGGAACCATTTCTACAATATGTAAGAGAATTTTAAAAGTCAGCAGATGCAGGAATAACAGTTGATGTAAAGCGCTCTGTGGATGGGTGTTGATGAGTCTGACAGTGTAAGAGCATTACTGTAATGGTGCTGTGTGTCAGTGTTAATGAGCGGAGGAAGGTTCTCACCGGGTGTAGACGACCGCAGCAGGCCACTGCTCGATGATGATCTCGGGGTCGTGTGGCCGCGGTGGCTCGCTCTGGTGCGGGGGGGGCAGGTAATACGCTACGGTCACGGCTCGCGACAGAGTCCTGTGCGTCTCATCGGTGCGCACCACCGTCACGATCGGGATCGTCAGCCCCAGATAACTGCCTGCACAGAGAAACCAGTCCAGAGAGAGAGAGCTTGAGATTTCATTCAGTATTTTGAATGTAATGTTTTGCCACAATGAAATTATTTTCTTAAATCAGGGAATCACAGTTTTGAATAACAATATAAGCAAATGTGACAGTTAGACAACATGCTGTGAGTCGGCCGGTGCTAAGAGTTGATGTCAATACATGAGAATCAGTCAAACGTTGTGAAAAAGAAATCTAGATTTAGTTTTATTGCCCAGCCCATGGTTTTGGAGGACCTGCTGAGTTCTGCTGGCAGATGTATCTCATGATCTTCATGAAGCCGTAGCAGATGCTCTGTTCATACGTGTCCTCGTGAACCGTGATGCAGGCCCAGTGCGCTTTCTCATAGCGACGCTTCTCGAACAGCACCTCACCGCACTACAACACACACACACACACACACACACACACACGAGTCAGAACCATCCCAAAACACCAAACAAACACAACAACAGAGTCAGTGGAGGAACTGATCAAACACATGCAGATACACAAGAGAGGATTTGGTTTGATGTCATAGTTTGACTTTAACCCTTAAAAGGGCGATGTATCCTGGGGACAGAAGCAGTGAAAGTCTGGGTCTTATATCTTGGTTTCATTTTGAAAGGGTGTCTATGTCTGAATATTTAGAAGAGGTGACTTGTTTCTACATTCTTTGTTTACCTCATAAAATAATATAAATATAGTACACTACATTATCTTTACTGTAAACTTTTATAACTTTGTTTCACTTCAGCAATAATCTGCTGTGTGTTCTTTAGAAAGAGAGCGACCTCGAGTCTATTCCAGAGCCTTCAGGAAATACAACCATGTTATTACAAGCATTGATTAACACATGTTGTGTTTTCTGTCAAATTATACAGAGATGAAATCTGATGTCTCTTTATGATTTTGCCCTTTTTAAAGTTAAATCTATTTGGAGAATTATTCAGAGAAGTAAATGTTAACTTTAAGCTGTGCTGACATCTTGTGTGTTTGATGGTGATTAGATTGAAATGCTCTTTAGAACACATTTTAGTGATTGCTGATGCAGTTCAGCTTCTGAAGATTCTCTTACGTTTCATAATATTCAGTTTTAGCAGCATATTTGTCATATCTGAGCCATTTTTATTATCCCATCAAGTGGAATTTTTGCCTCCAGTTCTGGTTCATTTCTGGCTTTTGCGCAAAGTGTCAATTAGTGGAAGTAGGTGGAGTCTAATGATTTCAGCAGCCAATCAAACAGTGACTTGATTTCATTATCCTCATGTCAGATTGAAAGGCACATTCAGGCAGCTGTGTTTGATCACATGCGTTACTCGTATTGATGATGCTGTAGAGGAGTGTCTAAACTGTGCTAGTGTGATTCTGTGGTGTGTTTGATTGGTCAGATGTACGCACCTTCTCCTTGCGTGTGAGGAGTGTGTAGGGCACCTGCTCCCGTGTGTGTGTGCCCTCGTTATTGGTGGTGATCTGATGGATGGGTTCAGCCATGTCTGTGGAAGATTGACATCAGCGTTCAGATTCTGCTTCATCACACTGAAGCCTTGTTTATTGTGACTGTGTCATGATGTTAGGGTTTGGCTGACATTTCTTCCCGCTGTGAACTGATCACGAGGGGCTCTCTGGCCGAGCGTTAGCCGCACATCTGCCCCGCGGGACGCTAGCGAGCAGCGACAGCAAACACTTCATCAGTCAGTTTACCCAGAACCCTCTGCTTGGGTGAATTCAGATTTACACAGCAGTCATCACGTACATATGAACAGATGAGATATACAGTAGTCTGCTCTTAATTTTGAAAAATTTAGAAACACATCAGAAGCACAATAAGAATCTACCAAATAATGTTTTTATTTTTTAAAAGGATATGAGACATTACCAAGCAAAATTAATTTGAATCCAGGTTTTTATTTGTTTTTACTTCAAACTGTTTGATTTAATAATTAGGGGAATTAATACTTTAAAATGAGAGTTCTCCATTTATTGTGTACGTAAGATGTGATACGACTAATTGCGTAAACAAAATATCAATAACGAGCTGAAAAAATACTGCATAATGGGAGACCTACAGACTCTTATTTTGAAATGTTGTATTACAATTAGTTTTCTGCCCCCATTAATTTTTTTGAATAAAGACATTTGTTACATGATTTGGAATTTTAAACTTTTTAAATGACCTCAAAAAATTAATCAACTTTAAGGACTTTCAGGGGCCTAGTTTTTATTCACACTTCAATTAATTTTACAAAAGCTCAATCACTCGACTGATTCTGGATCCGTCTTATTCACAGAATCGCTCTGAGTTTGACCATCACAGTGTTAACCTCAAACTGATGCTTGCATAAACTGCTTAGACTAGTCTTACTAGTTAGTCATCTCATTATCGTTAAGATTGGTCATACATGAAGTAGATTGGCCTCATTTGAACCGTGTGGTGTGAAGGTCACTAAACCACAACACTGACCGCTTCTGACAGCACAAACTGTGTGTTTTAGATAAACCAGCGGATAGTTTTACTACAGACTCAGTTTAAACACACTGTGCAGTAAGATTTAGTTCATTAGCATGAGGCACCATAAAAATACCAATCATTACAGCACTTCCTCATCTAGGTTTCTGGACGTTAATTCATGTTGCTTCATAATGAATTAGTATGTGTAAAAATGAACATTAATGAATTGAGTTCTTTATGATTTGCCTTATAATAAATCAGTTAAACAAATGAAATGAAAATGAGTTTTTCTGTTCATATCAGTGAATGGAGTGAATCTCTTATTGTTACTGATGTTTGCTCTTCACGTGTGCAGTCGTGTAAAGCGCTTTACTGGACTGGATTTAGAAAGGCATTGGTGTGGACCAGACGAGGCTGATAATCTCTGAGAGATCTCCGCTCCACAAACACACGTCACCTGATCTACAGAACAAACCCTGCACAGACGGCTCTCTCTCTCATACACTAACGGCTGTGTTCGATTACACGCAGAGAGCCGAGTTCTTAGGCGTTCTGTGATAATCTGCTGAAGTAGGTCACACGTGAATCATGGGAAAATCCTGACTGGCTGCATACAGTCTCAAAACAAAACGTGGAGATTTAGGGCTATTTCACTTCCATATCATTCAGACTAGTGGAAAGAAAACCTCCAAGATACATATACAAGTGTTTATCTATTCGCATGTGTAGATTCCATATCTTCAAAGAGTTTGTTTTTTCCTCTTACAGACACCAAACAGGCCATTTCCATCTGTTGTTGCAGTTTTGTCGCCTGTCGCTTTAAATGCTCGAGCTATTTATAGCAGGACGATTCTGATTGGTTGTCAGTGTTTACTCATAAGCTCCAGAAATCGTTCTGAAAATGTTTACAATTATATTATACTTCCGTTTCCTCATTGTTTTTAATAATCAAATATTTTATGTGTGCTAAAACCAACATCCACTATAGAGAGTGAAGTTGAATTGACGGTTTATTATTCTGTACTGTGGTGTTTACGGCGTTTTACATCGATATGAGCCACAAGAGGCCATGGAATAAAAATACAAATGTAACGTTAATCGAAACTTTTCTCATATTTCAGACTTTTTCCTCAGAATAGTTGGTTTAATAGGGAATAAACAAACTCGTAATTGCCATTTTGACGTTTTCCCTAAAAATCCAGAGTTTACATCTCGCCGTTTTGACTGTTTTCCTCAGAATTTGGAGGTTTATCTCGTTTTAAAGTCTGAATTTCGAGCCTCTGATGGGAACGACCGTTAAACTGGCGCGAAACCCCGGCGCTGCGGTGCAGATCGTGAGGCGGCAGTGTTTGAGACGCGCTCCGCGGTTGTTGTGTTTTTGTACCTGTCGGCACCTCCACCTGGTGCCCGCGGGCCACATCCCTCCAGTACTGCAGGAGCCTCCCCTGGTCCTCCTCATCCGGCTCCTGCTCGTCCTCGGGACCGTCTGACAGCTGCTCCTCCGACACAGACTCCAGATCCTCCAGTGTGATCATATCACCGCCGCCGCCGCCGTTCATCCGACACCCGCCGGGATCCATCGCCGAATCCGGTGACCGTCGATACTGAAAGCCTCACTCTTGACCTGCGCTTACACGGATCTCGCCGTCATGTCCGCGACCCGCGGCGATCGATCGTTACTCACGTTATTAAATGCGTTCGGTTCGTACGTGTTGTTTTGCAGACGCGACGGTCGTGACGTGTTTAAGAGCAGCGTCGCGATCACGTGCCTGCACAAGCTCCGCCCACCCAGCGCAGAAGAGTATAAATACATCAAACACACCGACAGCTCTGTAATAATTGCGCAGATGAAGAGAGTACAGTGTGAGATGTTCTTGGTTCTAACTAGCAATCATGTTTTAAAACTATACTTGTATATAAATGAAGATTGTGACTGTTTTTCCTGTTAATCTGCTTCAGTGTATAGTAAAAAACACATCTCTTCCATCTTTATTTGACCCTCTAACTCTAGCACTCTCTATTCTAATTCTATTTGATCTATTTGTTGACTTGACCCTCTAACACTTGCTCTCTTTATTCGTTTTCTGACTACTTGCCTTATTAAAAAAGCCTTTAACACAAACAGCCTTCTCAATTCTATTTCTATTCTATCTACTTGTTTTAATTTTGTTACACACACACACACACACATATATATATACACAATTTAAACCTTGTATATCATTGTTCTTCTGAAAGCATCTGCTGAATGTAAATGTAGAGCAGTGTGTGTGTTTCAGGTCAGTGTTTGACAAGCTTGATAATTTGATAATCTCCCCTGAGTTTGATCACACTTTAGCCAGAAATACACACATTAGTCCTTGAACTTCTGCTTGTGTTTGTGTGATGCTGTAAATGGAGATTTTCAGATGAAAGTTCAGGATTATCATTAGTCTGGAATGAACAGGAAAACACTGATGCTGAAACACTTTATGTGTGTCTTCAGTTGTGCAGTGGGCAGTATTTCTGTGTAAACCGTCGTGCATTGTCTGTGTTTGTCCTGAATCAGCAGTGATTGTTTGTAATGTCCATGTTTTCTCAGCAGGACAGCAAACACTCGGTGAGTCTGTCAGATGAAGACGTGATTGTGTTGAAAAGAGACGTTCGAGTGCTCCATTGTGCTGCTGTAATGGTTTTCAGACAGCTGTGGCCTGTTTTTCCCGCAGGTTTTGGAGAAGTTCACGTCTCGTCTGACCCAGATGAGGCTGTTGAATCAGCGTGACCTCCGCTCTCTCACCAAATACCAGATCATTCTGTCCCGAGAACAGTTCAGACGCAACCCACCGCCACACATCCAGGTGCACAGCCCACACACTTTACCTGTGTTTGAACACACTCTTGCTTTTACTTTTGTTTTATCCTCTTATACTCTTTTATCAGCCTGAGATAATGAAACCATATGTGACCCGGGAGCACAAAACCAGATGAATAAATGATCTCTCCAGTGATGTGTGGTTTGTTCGGAGGACAATATTTGTCTGAGATGCAACTATTCGTAAATCTGGAATCTGAGGGAGCAAAAAAATCTAAATATTGAGAAAATCATCTTTAAAGTTGTTCAGATGAAGCTCTTAGCAATGCATATTACTAATCAAACATTAAGTTCTTCACTCTTAAGTGAGCTAGAGATCCTCAAACCCTCCTGTAATACAGTACTGAAGTGAATGTGTGTGTTTCTGAGCAGGGTCCGCAGCAGGGCGTGATCGAGGGGGATTTCTCCATCTGCATCAGTCTGTATCACGGCTATGAGTTACTGCAGCAGATGGGCGTCAGATCGCTCTTCCTCTTCATCCAGAACATCTTCTCTGGACCCAGAGGTGCTCAGACACTCACGCTGGTGTCGGCCGGACGCTGATGCTCCTCTGCTCTTCACTTCAGCTGTGTTTGTTGTTTTCTCAGAGTCGGCTCGCGTGAGGAACGAGCTCCAGAGGAGTCCGGTCTTCATGGATCTCTACAGGGAAATGGAGAGCATGTTCACCACAGCGAGCCGAGGTTTCAGAAATACACATTCTGTCATCATTTACTCTTCCAAACCTGTATGCCTTTCTCTCTTCAGTGAAAGTAGATGTTCAGAAGAATGTTCCTGCTGCTCTTTAACACACAAGTAGCTATGTTTCTACTTTTATGTGCATTTTTAGAATATTGCATTGCAAAAAAAAAAAAAACGTTGAATGGAAACAAGAGCTGTGCATAAATTCTAAAAATGCACATAAAAAGCTAAAGCAGAGTAAAGGATGTGTGATGTGTTTGGTCTGTAGATCCTGGAGAGCCGTATGTGTACAGTCACCCCAAACTACAGAAGCTGGACGAGGTCGTGCTGCAGCACTTTGAGACGTGGACCACGAGCACCGGTAGATCATCTGATCAGATCAAACCGCCTCGGCGTACTGATTATTTTATATCTAGAAGTAAGGTGTGTGTGTGTCTCTTGTTGAGTCTGATTGTGACCGAGCTCTTCTGTGATTGGTCCAGACTCGAAGGCATCCGCTGAGGTGAGCACACGTGTGATGATCTTCTCCTCCTTCCGTGAGAGCGTGCAGGAGATCGCTGAGATGTTGAGCCGTCATCAGCCGCTGCTGAGGGTCATGACCTTCATGGGTCAAGCGTCAGCTGGGAAAGGGGTTCGAGGGTTCACGCAGAAAGAGCAGCTGGAGGTAAGACAGCTCATGCTCACATCAAACCTGTGAGACCAGGGGATGGTTCAGATGCTCAGAGTGTGTGTGTGTGTGTGTGTGCAGGTGGTGCGGCGCTTCCGTGCAGGCGGCTTCAACACTCTGGTGTCCACCTGTGTGGGTGAGGAGGGTCTGGACATCGGTGAGGTGGATCTCATCGTGTGTTTCGACGCTCAGAAGAGTCCGATCCGTCTGGTCCAGCGCATGGGCCGCACAGGACGCCGGCGTCAGGGACGAATCGTGGTCATTCTGGCCGAGGGCCGCGAGGAACGAGTGAGGAAGACAACTCTCAGCATCACACAGCAATAAAACAATCAAATAAACCACAAAATGACTAAAAGAACAAATGTAATTAATCAAGTTTGATTAAATGAGGGATATTAAACCATAAGAGAACAATTTTGTTACATATAATAAACGTTAAACATTAACTTAAATATATTAAAATCAATAAAAAAATTTTTTTTTTTTAAGGTAGTTGCTAAGGCAACATTTCTTATTTTTTTTATTTAGTTTAGAGAAACTAAAACTGAAATAAACATATCCAAAATATATAGACCGATTTAAAAATAAAACAAAAAACGTAAATACTAATAATGTAACAGTTAAAATGAAAAAAAAAAAATATTATTGATGTATTACAGTTTTATTATATTCTGATAAATATTACAGTTGTGTGTATCGCGCTCTCACAGACGTACAACCAGAGCCAGAGCAACCGGCGCAGCATCAACAAGAGCATCATGGGAAACAAGCACAGCTTCCAGATGTTTGCTCACAGTCCACGCATGCTGCCCGCAGGGGTCACTCCGACGCTGCACAAGATGCACATCAGCTGCGGTCAGTTCCAGCACAGACCAGTGAAGAGCGGCCGCTCGTCCCTCGCTCGGCAGATCAGCGGTACTCACCTCACATCACAGTTCAGTCTCCGCTTGAAGACCATGATAAACTCGTTAAAAACACATCTTATCTTCAACATTTTAGCTTTATATTTATATTACAAAAACATTTTACAATTATATTATATTTGTTTACATGAGTTAACATTGCAACATCTACTAATGCATTTGTAAGTTGTTTTATTAACATTAATTAGTAACAAACTCAAATGAACAAAATTATTAAATACTGTAAAAAAACATCTTGTTCTGTGTTAGTGCACTTTAACCAATGATTGTTAAAGTGATAGTTCATCAAAAATGTAAATCTTCCACAGCTTGCCTGAAAGAAGATATTTAGAAGAATGTTAGTAAACAAACAGCTGCCGGTAGCCATTGACTTCTGTAGTGAAGTTAGAGTGATCATCTGGTTGTCTCGTCTGATCTCCTGGTGACTGTGTTTCAGTGAAGTGTGTGTGTGTGTGTGTCTCGTGTGTTCTGCAGGAGGAGAGCAGAAGTGTGTGAAGGACGACGGGTTTCTGACCGCAGCTGAAGAGGCCGAGTGGATAACCAGCATGAGACTGTCTTCAGATGAACCTCAGCCGGTCTTCAGACCATCGACCTTTCTGACCTTCAGAGAAGAGCCATCAGAGCAGGTCAATACAGACCAGAATACAGCGAGAGTAATCCAGACATCACTGTAACCTGTGCTCAGTGGAGATCAACACTAATATTCAGCCTTGTGTTTCAGATTAAATGTACATGCATCTGGATTACAGTCTTATTAGAAACTAATGAACATAATGTGATGCATATTTGTTATTGATGCATTAATTCTTAAGTGTGTGTGTGTGTGTGTGTGTGTAGGGAGCGTGTGTGGGCCCCGTCCGAGAGCTCTCTCTCTGGGAGTGGAGACACTGGCAGAACGGGCCGCTCCACACTCACAGCCTCGGACACTCAGAGCGCTGCCTTCATTTCACCTCCATCATGGAGCTGATCGACCGCATGAGACAGCAGGAGCAGGTGACACACACACACACGTCTCATGTCTTGATACAGATCTCAGAGTCTTAGTTGTCGAGGTGAAGCGTGTATGAATCTGTGTTTGCTCGCTGCTTCGTTTCTGAATGTGTCTCATCAGTCACTAGCTGGATTGGTTTTCAGAAATGAATCGTCTGTGTTTGTTTGATGTGTTATCTGAATACGGCTGTGTTTCACACGAGCTCATAGAAGACTCCCAAGAGCTCTCAGTGACAGATGCTGTGAGCTTTATCTTTCCTGTGTGTGTGTGTGTGTGTGTCTCTGTGTGTGTGTGTGTGTGTGTGTGTGTGTGTGTGTGTGTGTGTGTGTGTGTGTGTGTGTGTGTGTGTGTGTGTGTCTCTGTGTGTGTGTGTGTCTGTGTGTGTGTGTGTGTCTGTGTGTGTGTGTGTGTGTGTGTGTCTCTGTGTGTGTGTGTGTGTGTGTGTGTGTGTGTGTGTGTGTGTGTGTGTGTGTGTGTCTGTGTGTGTGTGTGTGTGTGTGTGTGTGTGTGTCTGTGTGTGTGTCTGTGTGTGTGTGTGTCTGTGTCTGTGTGTCTGTCTGTGTGTGTGTGTGTGTGTGTGTGTGTGTGTGTGTGTGTGTGTGTAATGTCATGGGTATGACACAGGTATTACAAGGAGAGGGTGACTTATGAGGACATAACCCATGTCCCCATTTTTCAAAACGCTTATAAATCATACAGAATGAGTTTTTTTTGAGAAAGTAAAAACGACAAAGTTTCCTGTGAGGGTTAGGGTTAGGTGTAGGGTTGGTGTAGGGCCAGAGAATATACAGTTTGTACAGTATAAAAACCATTACACCTATGGGATGAACCCACTTTTCACAAAAACAAAAAGTAGTTTAAATGACTCCCGTGAACTGAATCAGACCCCAAACACTGACGTGTCTCAAAGTCTCAGTTCATCATTCCTTAAATCAGAGCAGAAAGGCTTCATCCATAAAGTCATGTCATTACATCATGCACACACTAGTTAAGTAGTTTTTTTAGTCCATTGGCAATAATATTTGTACTGATATTGATAAAAGTTCTATTTTACTATTTCAACTCAGTGTTTATTTATTTATTTTTTCTTATATTTGCTTTACTCAAAAAGTTCTTTAACAAGTCTTCAGTTCACCTTCATCAAAACTGCGGAAAGCCTTCAACCGAAACTTTATATGTGATTTATTTAAAGATAGTTATATATATATCAAATATATATTTTCTGTAGCAGACAAGGTTGCATCAACATTTTAGAGACCAGCGACATTTCACAATTCTCAGAGTACTTGAGTATCTAATATTAGTACAAAACATGTCAGTAATAAAAAAGCAATGGACAAATACAATAGAATAAAAAGATATTGCATTGCATTCACATCGACAGTGCTTTACAATTCTTACAATTCCTTCAGTTGTAATTAGTTGGACTTAAAATGTTCTTAAAGTCTTGGATGTACCTGCGGGAAGCGTGTGATGAGAGTGATGTCACGATCGGCTGGAGGCTGTTTCCACTCGCAGTGGATCTGAGCGTCTCTCTGGACATGCGCTCTTATGCAACGCTTCTCAGAACTCTTACATAAGCTCCGCCCGCAGGAAGTGGGTCATGACCACGAGACACTGGACACGCCATTCTTCAGCGTGTCACAACAGCAGCTGGAGATGCGTCTGATGGGATCAGATATTGATCTGCTGTGTTTCTGCAGTAATCAGATCATCCACTGAATCTGCTGAACTGGATTAGTCTCAGTAATACATTCATCCTCTAATACTGCCTTGAATTCACTTTACTGTGCACATAGTAACTGTTGACACACATGATGCAGGGCGACAGCTCCATAAATGCAGTTATGCCCTAAAATTCAAGATATTGGTGCAAAAAACTCCCTGTATGAGTTTTTATCTTTTTGATAACTGATATCACACGAGCAGTGAGAGCAATATTATCACGAGTCCCAAATATCACGAGTTTAAATGTGATTTTACACAACAGTTCCGTAAATAAGAAGTAGATATTGTTATTTTTTAAACACAATATTGTATGTTTTTGATCGATTTTGCAGAGAACATTAAAGCCACCGCACAATCGTTTCGCATTTCTGAACGTGTTTAGTTTTTGAATGATTCTGTGTTTTGAACGAATCGTGTGAATCAATGATTCAAAGACTCGTTCATAAAGAGTCGTTTATTCAATTCCTGAATGAATCAGGTGTTTGAACAAACAAATCAAATTAATGAAGGACTCAGACATTTACTGCCCCCTGCTGTAAGATTTAGTTTCTTATTTAGAGTATCATTAAAAAATATATAACCATAATAAAAACATTAAAGGGATGGTTTACCCCAAAAAATACAAATCTTGACTTTATTTACTCACCCATTTTTTGCACAATTGACTCTTACGACTGGTTTTGTGCTCCAGGGTCACACATGCAGTCACTTGTGTGTGTGTTTGCGTCTCATTGATGATCTTCTCTCCTCACAGGACGACTGTAGGTTTGAGTCTGAGCTCTTGCTGAATCTGCAGAAAGAGGATGTTGATGCTGGAGGAACAACTAAACCAAATGCTGACAAAATCCCTCGACAGAAGAAGACTAAACCAAACACGGCTGATCGTGAGAGGAGACTCACACACACTGACCACTACTTGGATGAAGATCAGAGAGGAGAGAACAGCAGCAGATCTGCAGAAAGCACAGAAGAGCTGGATCTGATGGATCTGTTAGAAGAGGAGGATCTTCAGCACATGTTCTATCAGCCTGAGCTCTGTCCTAAACGCTTGTGTCACAATCTGACCAGCGCAGCCTTCCAGACCGTCCTCGCCAACGTCAGAGATCTCCTGTCCAGATCTCCACCCAAGCACTGCCAGTTTAATCTCCCAGAGATCCACACGATCCTCAGCGATCCACCAACAGAGTCGTTTCATGATCCGTTTCAAGTGACGTTCAGTCTGATGGCGGACGAGCCGTCGTTTGTTGAAGAGGAACAGGATGTGGATCAGAAATCAGTTTCTCCAGGCTGGGATCAGCTGTTTGACCATGCTGAAGAGCCGAAGGAAGACCAGGTGAGCTTGAACGAGAGCGTCGACCTGTTCGGAGACGATGAAGCCTTCCTCCAGATGAGTGTTCCTGATGTCCAGACGCCCGACAGGAGCACAGGACCTGAAGGAAAGCAGCAGACTCCTGCTGACGGAAGCAGAGGATCCGAGCAGGGCTTCAGCTGCTCACAGGTACGAATGAACCGATTACCACAAATCATGATAAAACCGTATTCGATTACCGCGATTTGTCATGATAAGAAATGTTCATACTCGCAGGACTTCTTCTCTGTCAACTTTGACTTGGGTTTTGACTCGGAGGAGGACGAAGCGACTGATCTGGGATCAGCAGACGTCTCTGCATCAGCTGTGAAAGTGCCTCAGGTGCTGGTCTCAGATCAGTGGAGGACGAGACCCAGCGCTTCCACACCAAACCACTCGATCCTGCCTCCACTGACCCCAAGAGCAGAAGATCAGCTGCGCTCGCGTCCATCACAGCTCAGATCCTCACAGAAGACGCCTCCACTGCGGCCCTCGTCCACAGGTTTACTGGCTTTCCTCGGATAGTCCAAAGATCATGTTCCATGAAGATATTTAGTAAATCTCCTTCCGTAAATATATCAAAACTTAATGTTTGATTAGTAATATGCATTGCTAAGAACTTCATCTGAACAAGTTTAAAGATGATTTTCTCAATATTTAGATTTTGTTGCTCCCTCAGATTCCAGATTTTCAAATAGTTGTATCTCAGACAAATATTGTCCTCCGAACAAACCACACATCACTGGAGAGATCATTTATTCAGATGACGTATTAAACCCTTTATTTGTGTGTGTGTGTGTGTGCGCGTGTGTGCGTGTGTGTGTGCGTGTGTTTGTGTGTGTGTGTGTGTGTGTGCGC
>NC_081786.1:250000-287500 GCF_963082965.1 Carassius carassius | reverse complement strand
GTGCGTGCGCGTGTGTGTGCGTGTGTGTGTGTGTGTGCGTGCGCGCGTGTGTGTGTGTGTGCTCAGGTGAGGCGGTGCGAGTGTTTCAGCGCAGCCGCTGTTATGACGGGACGCTGGCGGCGCTGGTGAAGGCCGGTGTTCGGCTGCTGGTCAGCAATGGTCCAGACGACACCGCCGCTCTATTGACCGAACTCACACAGGTGGAGCGGAGGAAAGGTCAGGCCATCGGCGTGCCCCTAGAGGTCAAAGGTCACCGGCAGCAGGCTCTCCAGTTCTACCTGACGCTGCCTCACATGAGCTACATCAGCGCACTGAACATGTGCCATCACTTCAGCTCCATCAGTCACATGATCAACAGGTTTGTCGTTCACACCTGACACTCCTGAACCACAGGTGAGCTTTATTAATGTGAGTCAGGGCCGTCACCACCGTATCACCCCCCAATAATGACAAATAGCCAGTCTGTCCCGAAGGCTCACATGTGAAGCTGTTCAACACATGGTTATGGTGTTGCTGTGATGGAGGTGTTTGTGTTTCAGTTCGGTGGAGGATCTGCAGGCGTCTGCACACATGAGCCGCTCCAGAGCCCAGGATGTTCACCGCTGTCTGCGCTACAGCTGCGATTCTGCTCTCATCACTCACCAGCTCTAAACTACACTCAGCACTTTAATGCTTTATCAATATGGATTTATTTTTATGGATAATCAGGATTATATCGTCTCTTTACGTGACGTAAATGTTTTCCATTTAGGAAAGATTATGAATGTTGCCGTTACGGTAATTCTGAAGTATTTATGTTTACAGGTAAATGAGCAGGAACTACTCTGAGAAATAAAAGAGCTCCATTTTTTAATAATCGCTCGTCTCTTTTCTCCTTCGGTGTGTTTGAGATCATCAGGTTTGTTTGTGGTGTTGAGCCACATCACATTTATTCATGAGTGTTTGTGAGTTCATAATCAGACAAATAATCATGAATCTGTTTCCATATTTATTGAATGTTGAAGGGCAGAAGGTGTGTGGCTGTTGTTCTTTGTGTAACTGTTCCCTTGAGCTTCATGAATCATCAATCATCTGTCTGTGACATCCCTCATAGCTTTTACATTCATACAAATAACCGGGGAACAACTACAAATGATGCAAATATATCGTATATACAGTAATATGTCAATTACAGGCATGTCAAAGTCACGTGTTTAAGGTGCATGTAAAGATTAAATAATTACAGAATGACTCTGTGTATGTAAACATGGGAACATGTGACTGTTTCTCAAACAATCTTTTAAGATCATGTGCATTCATCTAGTTTCACTAATCTGGATTAAAATAGTGGAATCAACTTTTTATTCTATCTTTGCATTTACTTTTATGTTTAAATGGAAATGTGCAAAAATTGTACTTATAGGGTTGCAACAGCTTGCTTTTTCTAGTCCTAAAAAGTGCATAGTAGTATTCGAAGAGCACATACTGCTATTTTAAGGTACTAATATTTACATTTATGCAGACACTTTTATCTAAAGTGACTTGCATTGCTTTCAAAGTACACTTTATATTTCATCGGCTCTTGGTTTTTCTGGGAACTGAAGCCATGAACTTGAAGCTTTCTAACCTTTATGATATTCACCTTTTACAGTAGGTGTAAATAAGGTACAGGTTTGTCCCAGTGACACGCTGTTGCATCGTTAAAGGTGCAATTTTGCACATACGTCACAGTTCTCTCATACGGGATCATTCTGAAACACTATGTGCAGTATCACACTGTGTGTAGACGAGCAGATGAGTCCTGGATACGATCGCAGTGTGTTTAGTAACAGGTTTTATTATGAGCTCTGCTTGTCTGTATATAGTATGCTTTATAAATAATGTGTCTACTGTCTTTAAGTCACGTTAAGTGTTTTAAAATGTCCCATCGTTGACGTCCAAATCTCCTGCGGTACTTCGCTCTGGTCCTTCATCAGCACCAGAAGTTTCTACAGATGCTGATCTGGGACCTCCTCGAACCAGTGGAGACTCGTTCATCCCAATAATTCAGCGGTCCATTAAACATACAGTGGTTAAGATAATGCAAGCTCATTGTTCAGCCTTTGTGTTCGTGACCTTTACTTTCCCTTTTTAGACAGAGTCTGGGGTCAGGAGGAGGTTCATGATCTTTGAGTCACAGGCTGCTGTGCTGCAGACTCGGCCGCATGGCCTCGCAGTCCTTCACACCGTCATCATCCTCGCGCATGTACATGAGGAAGAGCGTGACGGAGGCGAAGGTTGTGGCGTTGACCGGAAACGCTCTCAAGAGAGTCGAGGTCAGGCCTCGAGTGAAGGCCCTCCATCCTTCTCTCCTCCAGCTCTGACGCACGCAGTCCATGATGCCGTCGTACCTGTTGGCTCCGCCCACTCCGTCCGCCTGGAGGCGGGACTTGATGACGTCCACAGGATACGTGGAGATCCAGGACGCCATTCCCGACATGCCTCCCGCCAGGAGCAGCTTGGGAATGATGTATGCGTCGTCGGCGTCGCAGCCCAGCGCTCGCGTCAGAGTATCGTAGGTGAGGAAGTACACGCCGAAGCCAGGCGTCTCGCGGATGACGGTGGTCACCATTCCTCGGTTTATCCCTCGGACTCCCTCCTTGCGGTGGATGCGGATCAGGCAGTCCAGAGAGTTCCTGTACATCCTCCTGGAGGCGCTCTTCTCGCCCGTTCCCTGCATCTGCATGCGGGTCTTGGCCAGCTCCATCGGGCAGCAGATCACGCACTGGATGAGTCCGGCCGCTGCGCCCGCCAGGAACTGGTGCACAGGGGTGTCCACGCCCAACATACGCATGGCGTTTCCCTGCACGCCGAACACGATGGCGTTGATGAAGGTCAGGCCCATCATGGGTGAGCCGATGCCCTTATAGAGACCCAGCATCTGCAGCCAAACGAGAAACAAACACAAGAGCTGTTTCCATCCATCTACTGTGTTATGTGCATTTTGGGATATTGCATTAAAAACCACTCGATGGAATCAACAAGGCACTCAACCTAGTAGGATACTTTCCATTCCAAGATTCTTTAAAGTGGAAAAGGTTCTTTGGATTATCAAGATGTTGACTCGTAGGGTCTTTGGGGAACCAGAAATGGTTCTCCTATGGCATTACTGAGAATCCACCATTTGGAAACTCTCTTTTTTAATCCAATATGAAGATTCCATGGATGTTAAAGGATCTTCGTTAAACCAATTTTTTAAGTGTCTTTAATTTTTCATCAAAATGTGTTCCCCCTCGGAAATGACTTCTCTTTTCAAGAAATCAAAAAAAGGCTTATCTTAGTATGTTTGTGGTGTTTCTAGTGAACAAGTGAAATTAGCTGCCAGTGGAGTAAAACATTCTTAAAACAAGAGAACTGTACTTACCCCTCTGGCATATCATTTTACTTTCTTAATTTAATTCTTAATTTTTTTCTCCAAGTCTTTACGATCAGTGTAAACCAGTCTCTTCATTAACCCTGTACTCACCGATTCCTGACGGACGATGGACTGGAAGCAGTGATACGTGCCGCGGTACAAGGGCTTGTCCACGCTCTGGACCTGCAGTCTCACCTACAAAATGAAGTTTTTCCCATTAAACCTGCTGTGATCAGACACATCAAACACAGCAGAAATCACACAGAAGTGAATGAATCTAGAGCTGGTGATGCTTGTGATGCCTTTTGGATTCTTGCCCTTTGCCTTTTACTGCCAAAACACTCTGGGCTTTAGAAAAGAATGATGAGCTTTGTAAAATCAACATGTTTCAGAAAGACAGGGCATAGAGGAGAAACAATAATGTAGAGGATGAGGAAAATAATGTTTTTTTTTACCTTAAACCACATAAACACATTTCATTACTCCCGATACACAAAATAATGTTCTTTTTAGCAACGTCATATGACCCCTTTAATGCCATTTATCATTTTAAATAGATTTTTATTGATTATACAACCTGATAGATGGCTGTTTGTCATGAATGCAGAAGCAGACTTGACTGACTTTGTAAGACAATTTCTGCACATGTGTTTGGTGTTTAACATGAGCTTTAGTAGTAGATTCACTCTTAAAAATAAAGCAGTTTTTTTTGCAGTGGTGCCACACAAGATGAATATGTGACCCTGGAGCACAAAACCAGTCATGAGGGTCAGTTTTTATAACCTGAAAGCTGAATAAATGATCTCTCCAGTGATGTGTGGTTTGTTCGGAGGACATTATTTGTCTGAGATACAACTATTTGAAAATCTGGAATCTGAGGGAGCAAAAAAATCTAAATATTGAGAAAATCATCTTTAAAGTTGTTCAGATGAAGTTCTTAGCAATGCATATTACTAATCAGAAATTAAGTTTTGATATATTTATGGTAGGAGATTTACTAAATATCTTCATGAACATGATCTTTACTTAATATCCGAATGATTCTTGGCATAAAAGAAAGACTTCAGAAAGATCGTTTTGATCCATACGTTGTTGTTGTTGTTGTTGTTTTTTTGTTGTTGTTTTTCAATTGCTAAAACTATACCCAAGCGACTGGTTTGAACCATTTATCTTCAGTTTTAAAATAACATTTTACAAATCTAAATCTTTTTTTTTCTGCTATAGAGAACCTTTAGGTTCCATGGATGTTGAGGGTTCTTCATGGAGCCACTAATGAAGATCCTTTATTTTTAAGAGTAGAAGAAGCATTTTTGGCTCCTCAAAGAACCTTTCAGTCAGTAGTTCTGCTGAGTTCTCCTGGTTTAGTCAAAGCAGACGTACCTTGACCGTATCAAACGGATGTCCGACCAGCACACCTGCGGCTCCTGAAACATGAACGACTGAGAGTGAGATAAGGCTGTTTTAACACTGTCATCGTGATCAGGAACGTGTCAGAGCTGCTAGTGACTGATGCAATGTGTTTGAGATACGAGTCTGAGGTCAGCTCTTCAGCCTTGACCTGCCACACCTGCGTCATTCATGCATGAGGCAAGAGCTGTCTGACCGGTCCATGTAAACATCACACAATCATCATCATCTGCAGACCCAAAACTATCCCACAGACGTCTGCATGCTCCTCCAGATCATCTGCAGTTCTCATCACACTGCTACAAATGACTTTCTTGTTTTCTAGTATATCTAAACATTCTCGAATCAGGATGCATTTACAAGACAAATAATCTTGTTTATCCTGTGAATTAAGATTATTTGTCTTGCCCCATTGGTAGATAAATTTGCTTGTTTTAAACAAAAACTAACACAATTATTATATTTCTTCTCAGAAAACAAGATGATTACCCGGTAAATGCATCCTGATTCAAGAATGTTTAGATATTTATACTAGAAAACAAGAGGAATACTAAGAGAATCAGTTTCTGCAGTGCAGAATGAGCGCATGTGAAGGATTGGCTCAGATCAAATGCATGAGGATCAGAATCATTGATGCTCACATTAAAGTATTTAATGACTGTTGTGGGATATTAATCAGAAGAGTGGAGATGTCTGGAGTCAGTAACCAGTCTAACTAGAGAGTTATTCTCTACTTCAGCGGCTAGATTAGTTCTCCTTTACTCTGTGTGTTGTTTGACTCAGTGTTGAATGTTTCAGTGAGCGTGTGCAGATCAAATGAAGCATGTCTTACCTCCCATACATCCTGCAACAAAGTCCAGAGCCATTCCTCAGATGAAGATGAGTGTGTTCGGCGGTCAGTGGATCTCTGGAGCAGCTGCTGCTTCTGTGCGGCTATTTTTACTGAATGAAGTTGATATGAAGGGGAAAGTCCATCTGTGACCAATAGACGTTCCAGGATGAAGAAACACCCCCAACATCATCATCATCATACCTGCTTTGACACAATCTGTTTTGTTTAAAGTGCTATATAAATAAAGGTGACTTGACTAAAAGAAGAATCCGAGCCAGGTTAAACTAAAAGTAAATTAACTATAAAGATATTGCTACTTGTAATAAAATAAAAAAACATTAACTGAATTTTAACTGAAAGTTAACATTTAACTTGATGTACTTAAATAAATAAAAATAAACAATAATAACGACAAGCACAACAACATTACTGGAAATAACTGAAATTAAGTTGAAAGTAGAAAACAAACTAAAATTCAATTTTAGTTCGATAGCGGTTTTCACGATACAAATCGCTGCAAAGAAACTTTAATACTTAGTAGTAGCTTATAACGATAGACGGTGAACATTATTAACAGCAGTTATTATATGATGCAGTCACACTTGTAGCAGTATTTGTTAGTTCTGTTGTTGATTCAAGGTTAGCATCATCTGGGGTCCTCTGAGGGTCAGCATCATCTCTTCTCAGGTGTTCTGGATCCAGACTGGAGCTTGTGTAAATCCTAGTTACCACGGGATGAAGATCCAGCAGAAACAGAGAAACAGATAGAGACATCATTAGCATAGCTGCTTATCCAACAAAGTAAAATTAATTAGTTTAACCCAAGCTAAAGAATAAGAATGCACATTTGATCAGATACAACTACACTCACAATTTAGGAGATACATTATTCAAATGCTTGGCGAAAGAGATGCATTTTTAATCTAGATTTACATTTAATCATTTAGCAGACGCTTTTATCCAAAGCAACTTACAAATGAGGACAATAGAAGCAGTCAGGTCAACAAGAGAACAACAACAGTATACAAGTGCCATAAGTCTAGCACAATACACATAGCATTTTTTTTTATTATTATTATTTAATAAAGAATGGAATAGACAATAAAAGGTAAGTGCAAGTATTAGCTGGTCAAGTGTTGGCGAAAAAGATGAGTCTTCAGATGTTTTTTTGAAAATGGCTAGAGGCTTGATAGTAGGAGAGCATTACAATAGTCCAGTCTGGAGAGAACAAGAGCTTGGACAAGAATTTGGGTGGCTTGCTCTGACAGGAAGGGTCTAATCTTCCTAATGTTGTATAAGGCAAACCTGCAGGACCGGGTCGTTGTAGCAATGTGGTCTGTGAAGCTTAACTGATGATCCATCACAACTCCTAGGTTTCTGGCTGTCCTCGAAGGAGTAATGGTTGATGAGCCCAGCTGTATAGAGAAGTTGTGATGAAGCAATGGGTTAGCTGGAATCACCAGGAGTTCTGTCTTCATAAGGTTAAGCTGAAGGTGATGGTCAATCATCCAGCTAGAGATGTCACTCAGACAGGATGAAATGCGAGCAGCTACCGTCGGGTTATCTGGTTGGAATGAGAAGTAGAGTTGAGTGTCATCAGCGTAGCACTGATAAGAAAAGCCATGCTTCTGAATGACAGATCCTAATGACGTCATGTAGATTGAGAAGGGAAGCGGTCCAAGTACTGAGCCTTGGGGAACCCCAGTAGCAAGGTGGTGTGACTTTGAAACATCACCCCTCCAAGACACACTGAAGGATCTGTCAGAGAGGTAGGACTTAACCCACAGGAGTGCGGTTCCAGAGATGCCCATCTTTCTGAGGCTGGACAGGAGAATCTGGTGATTAACAGTGTCAAAAGCAGCAGACAGGTCCAGTAAGATGAGTAGTGAGGATTTAGAAGCTGCTCTTGCTAGTCGCAGGGCTTCAGTAACCGAGAGCAGAGCCGTCTCAGTTGAGTGGCCACTTCTGAAGCCAGATTGGTTGCTGTCCAGGAGGTTGCTCTGTACAAGGAACATAGAAAACTGGTTGAACACAGCTCGCTCAAGTGTCTTTGAAATGAATAAACAAGGGATACCAATCTATATTTTCTAGAAGTACTGGATTTACAGATGTTTTTTAAGCAGTGGGTTTACCCGAGGGAAATGTACCAGAGTGTAGAGAGGTGCTAATAATGTGAGTAAGTGAAGGTATGATAACATTATCAGGAAGGCTATTCCAGAGTTTGGGAGCCAAATGTGAAAAAGCTCTACCTCCTTTAGTGGACTTTGCTATCCTAGGAACTAGCAAAAGTCCAGCGTTTTGTGACCTTAGGGAGTGTGATGGATTGTAGCGTTGTATAAGGCTAGTTAGGTACGCAGGAGCTAAACCATTTAGGGCCTTATAGGTAAGTGAAGAAGCAGGACAACCACCTAGAAGTGCATTACAATAGTCCAGTCTAGAGGTCATGAATGCTTGAACTAGCTTTTCTGCATCAGAAACAGATAACATGTTTCGTAGCTTGGCAATGTTTCTAAGATGGAAGAATGCAGTTTTTGAAACATGGGAAATATGGTTTTCAAAAGACAAGTTGCTGTCCAATATAACACCCAGATTTTTAACTGTAGAGGAAGTAACAGTACATCCGTCTAGTTGAAACTGTAGTCTACAAGATTCTGTGTACTGTTTTTTTTTTTTTAGCTGTGTACTTATAATAGTTATAAGCAGTGCTTTAAGTGGGCCGGTACGCACTGGTACTCAGTCCCGCCACTTGAGCGTACCGCCACCTCTCCGTGCGTCCAGAACGTGCTTTTAGTTACCGGTACCTTCATTTGGACATCTGTTTTAATAGAGGTTTTAATCCTTTGCCTGCGCTGCCGCTTTTCAGAGCGCCCTTCACAATGCACGCTTCCGAGAGCAGAGACTACATTACCCATACACCCTTGAGCTTTACAAGTGAAAGCGCATGCGTCGCTGTCATTAACAACGTGTCCGGAGAAGGTGTGTGAACTCGGCTCGGTAAAAATACAAATACAGTGAACAACACTTAATATGCTCTCCTGGCTTCAGACTCTGAGTACTAACACAACAGGGTCAGAATCAGCTGACACCCCACCAAACCTGAATGATATCGCTGCAGGTCAGACGCAAGCTCATGAAGTAATGCAGAAGCTCTTTCTAAGGGTGTTTTTTCAAAATCCTTTTGCACATTTTATTTATGTTCAGTAACGTTAGCTCTTTCTAGCTCAAGCAAATCCACAAACTCATAAAAGGATTTATTAATTTTTATAAGTTCGTCTGTTGACTGCTGTATATAAAACCCCTTCAATATAGTTGTTACCTCAGGGAATGAGGGGAGTCATCAAAAAAAACATTTTTTATATACATATATAGGCTATAAAGCACTGGTTATCTTAATCTTGATGATTCTTAAATAACACCTTTTAATTGCTAAGCTTGTTTAGTTTGACAGTTTCTGTTGGTTTTAATTCTTCTAGAACTCTTTTCCATTTAGTCTATTCATGAAAAGATTTTTAATAAAGTGAGGCCAGGCTTTGTTCTAATAATTTTTGATTATTTTATCATAATTTTGTTTCTTTTTTTAATCCAATATACACTTTAAACACCTTTTGTAAAAATTTTTAAGAGGGTTATTTAGGCTACATATTTATTTGTTGCATTGCATTGATGAGACACTGATGCAGTGCTACATTTCTCCAAACCTGATGAAGAAACAAACTCATCCTGATCTCTGATGACCTTCACAGTGAGCACATTTACAGCTAATGTTCATTTATGGGTGAACTATTACACTAAGAGTTTGATCGGAAACCCCTCGTCCACATTAACACACTTTCTGTCAGGTGTGTGTGTGTGTGTGTGTGTGTGTGTCTTACAGATGGACTGTGATTGATGCAGTACTGTAATAATGACATTAAACACCAGTGTGTCATTATTTATTAGTCACAGGTGGCATCAGCTTTACTGGACGCGAGCAGAGCAGCATGATGATGATGATGATGATGAAGAAGCTGTATCTGTGAGTCTCTAGTGGTTGAGGTGTAGTTTGCGAGGGCTCATGAACTGCTGGACGATGTCGTCTGTCACGAGTCTGCGTCTCTCCTGATGCGCGGCGATCATGGGCTGAAGCGTCTCGATCAAACTCTTCTTCAGTTCTCCGGTGAGCAGCACACCGCTGCTGTAGTCCTGAAACACATAGTTCACTGTCTGTTTATACCAATATTTTACTTTCATACTTAATACATATTTCATTTCTTTTCAAGATACCAAACGGTTTTAATACTAATAATAATAAACAAATATGAGCCTAACCCTGAAAACAAGGTTCGTATCAGTGTATTTTGATGTTAGTCTGATCTCACCTGTCTGATCTTCTCCAGCTGATCATCGTCTTCCAGGAAGAAGCTCAGGTACATGAAGGAAACGTCCACGTCTGGATTCCCGCCGCACTTCCTGTGCTCCTCGACCGTGTCCTTCCCGCCGGAGAAGGCGTGTTTGTTGATCTGGAACAGGAAGAGGAACAGGAAGAGTCAGTCTCAGCTTCACAGGATCTGAACATACTCTGGTGACGAGCAGCACCTTGTTCTTGATCTGTTTGGCCGAGTCGGTCAGGAAGATGGAGGAGTTGGCGTCGCTGGCGCTCATCTTGGTCTGAGCTCCCTGGAGCGCCGGGAAGAAGGTGGAGTGAAGCAGAGCCGGCTTCGGATAACCGATCCGAGGAGCCACGTCCCGCGTCATCCGGAAATACGGGTCCTGAGAAGGGATGGGAATCCAAAATCAACTCTAGTTACAATAGTGTGACATGGGAAATGATCAGAAACTTCCTACCTCTGTTATATTTCGTTATTATTATGAAAAGGGGTTGTTAAATATGCTTTTGCCTTTGATTCATTCATTCAAGAGATTCGTTCAAACCCACTGATTCATCCAGTAATGAAACGAGTCAATCCTGAGTGAGTCACTGAATCATTCCTGCACAAACTCCATGAGATTCTGTTTAGATGTCTAATGTTTTTTTTCAGAATTGGGAGAGAATTACAACCTGATTAAAAAACAACTCAATTTATCCAGAATCATGCAGCTCTATTTTACACACAAACCGCTCTAGATCAGTTTTTATGCAGCCGGCTGATTTCTGTTCATGGTGTTCCGCAGGAAATAAATGTTTTGCATAAAGAGACACAGAAAAAAATACAACCCTGCAGCACAGAAGCAGTCATCAGTGTCACAGACGTATATTTGGAGAAATACACAACAATACATTGTATGAGACACAATTATACATTTCTCTTTTATGCCAAGAATCATTCGGATATTAAGTAAAGATCATGTTCCATGAAGATATTTAGTAAATCTCCTACCATAAATATATCAAAACTTAATGTTTGATTAGTAATATGCATTGCTAAGAACTTCATCTGAACAACTTTAAAGATGATTTTCTCAATATTTAGATTTTTTTGCTCCCTCAGATTCCAGATTTACAAATAGTTGCATCTCAGACAAATATTGTCCTCCGAACAAACCCCATATCACTGGAGAGATGATTCATTCAGCTTTATGACTGGTTTTGTGCTCGTCCGTAACAAATGTTTGACTTTATTTTTTAAAGAGATTGGAATGGGAACTGGGAATCGGTAAGCAGAGCTGGAACTGATATAATTCTCTGGTGAGGAGCAGACGTCACATGATCACGAGCGGAGCGTCTCACCTGATCGATGGCACACGGGATCAGACACTGAACATTCGTCCGCCCGCCGAAGATCTGTGGGAACGAGCTGCTGAAGGACGGAGCCGCCTGGATGGCCGGGAAACTGATCTTACCTGCAGAAACACACTGTTAAACCCACACACACACACTGGACAGACTCCCGTCCGTCACAGAGACGCTCTCACCGATGCAGTCGCTGTCTGTGAAGCCGAAGATGCCTTTGACCTGGTTAAACGTCACGTGCTTCTGGACCTTCACCACGTTCCTGTAGAACGCAGGACTGGCTCTGTCAGGACAAACAGGACATCAGCATCTCCAGAGTCATCAGAACACAGGTGTGGGGTAACAGCGCCACCTGCTGTCTGCACTGACACACTACATGAAACACGTGTGAGGGTTTTTACCCCATGTAGTCGAGGTCAGAGAAGATGAAGGTCTTGTTGACGTCGAATCCGCAGGCGATGATGTCTCTGGCGTTCTCCACTGTGTACCGGTGACACTCGTCCAGAGACAGATCCTTCCACAGATACTTCTCATCATCAGTCATCTGAATGACCAGAGGAACGTCAAACACGTCCTGGAGCCACCTGTGACACACACACACACACACATCAGCGCTCGCACACCCCCCCGCTGAACCTCACTGAGGAAGACTCACTTGGTGAAGATGAAGGGGATCAGGTGGCCCACATGCATGGCCTCAGAGGACGGCCCTCGACCCGTGTACAGATAGAAGGACTTCTGCTTCTCGAACGCGTCCAGGATCTGATGCATGTCCCTGCGGATCACACGAGCTTTAATACAGCTTTACATTCACAAATACATACTCACGACCACATTCAGACTGTGACTAACTATTATTAATAAGGGGAAAATATTACTATTTAAATATTATTAATATATCATCTTATTTTAATTATGTTACATAAGTATTAGCTTTTTTCTACTCACTATAGAACTGTACTTTTATATGTATCACTATTATTTTGTCTATTTGCAGCTTTTTACAGTTAACTTTAATGTTTTAAAAAATATATCTAATTTTAATTATATTTAAATATCCTGTTTTAGTATTTTAATAATTTATTCATATATTAATTTTTTTTATCTATTTACTTATTTTTTATTAAATGTTTTACTATATTTTATTGTATTTAATTATTTATTTAGACATTTATTTGTGTATAACTCTCTGTCCAGTGCTGGTGTGTGATGAAGACACCTGTGTGAGAAGAAGATTCCTCTGCGCAGGAAGCGGTGCGGTTTTTTCCCCGTGACTCGGCCGATTCTGTCCACCAGCTCCTGATCGATCTTACTGCTGCCGAACCGCACTGACCGCAGCAGAGTGAGCTCGTTAATGCATTATTCATCACACCTCATATATATGAAATCAGAGCTGCAGCAGATCTGCCACATAACATGGACTGACCGATGAGTTTATCGTAGTCGACTCCTTTGGCACTGCTGGAGGAGACGCTCCAGGGATCCACCTGATCATCTCCGTCCTCCAGCGCTGCTCCGTGATCCTCCAGCCTCTCACCGTCCACCGGAGGACATCCAGCCTTATAGTCCTGACCCGTGACACGCTTGTAGTCCAGCTTCATCTGCAGCAGCAGCTGCACCGCCGCGTCCACATCAGCCTGAAGAAGAAAATAATCACATCACTTATCACATCACAGGTCAATCGTCTCATCATGTCACATGTCAGTCATCTCATCACATGTCAATCGTCTCATCACATGTCAATCATCACATCATGTCACATGTCAGTCATCTCATCACATGTCAATCATCACATATCATCACATGTCATTAATCACATCACATGTCATTAATCACATCACATGTCAATCATCACATATCATGTCATTAATCACATCTCATCACATGTCAATCACCACGTCTTGTGTCATGAGAGCTGAAGATTATTAGTATTTCAGTGTCAGACTTACTTTGGGGCTCTTCTGAGCTTTCAGAGATCTCACTGTGTCTCCCTGAGCTGTCAGCTTCTCGTACAGATCCATCGGGCTCAAATCTGACATCTTCACCTGTAATGATGAGGATGTGATTAGTAATATTGTTATACATGTGCCTGCCGCGCGACATATGCTCAACATTTAAACAGCGCTCTGAAATCACTGTAATTATCAGCGCTCACGCCAGTGATAATAACATGTTCATTTCAGCATTAAATAATAGTGAAGAATAAATAAACGCACCGTTTTATGTTGGTGATTTAACTCATTCAGCTTGCATCAGACACACTGCGTCACACTGAAAACTGCCCGACAGGAAACAGTCACTCCACATCCAGCAGTTCCGGTCAAGTGCGTGACAAGGAAATGTTAGTGAAAACTTTTTTTTTTAAACTTTCAGTCATACTCTGTTCTAATTTGATAATATTAATACAATCGCGGTGTTTAATGTAGGATGTGTGCTTTATAAACATACAAATATCTAATGGAGACTCTTAGTTTTTCTGTAAATTCCTCCCGGATATGGATTTAAAACGAGACTTTTATTTGTGCGGAAGTTCCTCATAGATTCGCGCTTCCGGTGTTCGCTGTCTGACGTTTCAAATCAAACACCGCGCGACAGACGAAAATATTAATCATGTAAACAAGAACAAATAGTCATAAAAACTAGTTTAAACTAATATGTGAAGACTTATGTTATGATATGGACGTGACGGATCAATATTTACTACGAACTTTGACAGATGATGTTATATCAGTTATTCGTCGTTTAATGTGAGTTTATGGATCATTTCGTTTCTTATGATGCTTTACTTTTAAATGATGGTAATATAAATTTCAATAAACTCCAGATACATTTGGGGTTTTATTTACTGTAGAAATCGTAGCTTTACATGTTTAATAGAATTTATAGATTGTATTTAATAAAATCTGTAAATTATTTTGCATATTAACAATAGAAATAAAAACAACAATACACTAAGCATAATGTCATTCTACGCTAAAACGTACCTTTTGAAAATCACTTATATTTCAGTGAGAACGCACTAATATTTTCAGACTCGCTTTAACGCAAAACAGGAAATTTATGAATATTCATGTTGGCTCCGCCCACTGACACCGAAAATCTCAGAACACCGGATTGCGGTCTCCGACTAGAGACCGAGTGAGGCGCGGGACAATATTTGATGGGTGAATAGGGACGCGGGCACGGGTTGCAGGAAAAATAAAATTATTTGGTGGAAATATCTAACAAAATAAAATAACTAGAAACAAATAAACCTTTATTTATAATAAAATAAAATAGACTTTGCAGAATGGGAGGATGATGCTGAAAATACCATAGACAGCGACGTGTAGCCTAATTCGATTCCGAAATAGCGAGATATTTAAAGGTCAAATTGGATGGACTAGAAGCACACAGATCGGATGATATCCCCCAGTGGTGGAAAAGACGAATTTCCGAGACTAAGCAAAGTAACACGCTATGTAGGCTACTTAGCATTCCAGCTAGCGCACCATCGGAGAGGGCTTTCAGTATTTGCGGATTCAACTGAAGCTCTCAACATTGAACGACATGATATTCCTGCATGGGCACATTAAGTAGTCGGACATAATTTTTTTGTCAATTCAGTTTATTTGTTTTTTTATTTATTTATTTCAATATTTAAAATTGGTCTATTTTGTTATTGAGGAATAAGGATATTTTTTGTTAAACGTTTTGTTAATTTTTTGTTAAAAAATTGCTCAGGCCCCATACTTTTCCTTTGAACATGAAATAAATCCAGGTTTATATATAATTTATTAGGCTATATGGCCTAATTATTATAGGTATATTTTTTTATTTACATTTCTTACTTTTTTACTTTATATGTTCTAAGTTCCTTTTTCTTGTTCATCCATTTAATTAAACCCAAATAAAACGAAACATTTGTTTATTTTCGGTTTCTTTTTTAAATTTATATTCAATGGGGGAACAAGTGAAAAAATAACAGTAGCAGGGAGAATATGCAATGTATTAAAAAAAAAAAACAAACTATACGTTTACCCGCGGGATTTTGCGGGTGGGAGCGGGACGAAACTTGATTGTTTGCGGGCGGGAGCGGGAGAAAATAACACATATTTTTGCGGGAGCGTGACGGAAAAATACCTCCCGCGCAGGTCTCTATCTCCGACCTCGTACTTAAGTAATACTATTTTGTTTACAGTATAAAAAATTATATTATTTACTTATATCAAATTATATATTGTTTTGGTTTACCATAGATTTGCACGTCATGCGAGTCTCTGTCATTAAACCTTACCATTTGTTCATCATTGGGCTGTAACAAGCACTGATAGATAACAAGGTAGATAACAACACATTTATGATATATACCCTTGTACCGTATTTTTCGGACAGTCGCTCCGTCGCATCAGTCCAAAAATACGTCATGACGATAAGTCACACTTATTTAGAACCAAGAACCAAGAGAAAACATTACCTTCTCCAGCCGCGAGAGGGCGCTCTATGTTTTCAGTGTAGACTACAGGAGCACTGAGCAGCATAGAGCGCCCTCTCGCGGCTGGAGACGGTAATGTTTTCTCTCGGTTCATGTCAAATTAATTTCGATAAATTATTCGCACCTGACTATAAGTCGCAGGACCAGCCAAACTATGAATAAAAGTGCCACTTATAGTCTGGAAAATACGGTACATTATTATTAATGCAACATTGGGTTAATTTAACAGTTTTAAAATGCATAACATAATAAATTGTTTTCTAAAGTGGAATCAGTGTAAGTACTATGAAGAAATTTTTTATGATTTGAATTTTATGATTCTGACAAACATTTCTGATAAGCATTTCTATGTGTATTCTTAGAAAAAAGTGAAAAGTGAAAGTCGTGACATATGGTGCTCATACTCAGAATTGATACACGAACCTGCAACCTTCGGTTACAAGTCCAACTCTAACCATTGGGCCACAGCTGCCCAGCTTAGAAGGTATTGAGGTATTTACAAGACTCTCGGATCAGAACTGATGATTTATACAGAGTTACTCCTCCAGCATCTGCACCAATCACTGCACAACCCTGGAAAAACCCTTGGGAGAACACAGCAGTTCAATTCCAGGCTGCAGCAAAGTCAGATTGTGCAGAAGAATCATCTGTTTCCTGTGGTCTTGTCCTGGTGCTCCTCTGAGACAAGGTCTTTACAGGGGATCTGTATCTGGGGCTCTAGTTGTCCTGGTCTCCGCTGTCTTTCAGGGATGTAGAGGTCCTTTCTAGGTGCTGATCCAGCATCTGGTCTGGATACGTACTGGATCCGGGTGACTGCAGTGACCCTCTGATCTGGACACAGACTGGATCTGGTGGCCACGGTGACCTCGGAACAAGAGAGAAACAGACTATTATTTAAGATTTTAATATCTATGCGATGCTTGATAGGGAGCCAGTGCAGTGTTGACAGGACCGGGCTAATATGGTCATACTTCCTGGTTCTAGTAAGAACTCTTGCTGCTGCATTTTATTATTAATAAGAAAATGGTGACATTAATACCTAAAATGCTTTATTAACAGCAGACATGCACGCACAGCCATATTAATGATTATTCCCATTGCATTTTGTCATCATGTACCTAGAATTGATCTCATTTTCATGCTTAATTTGCACACCTGGTAAGCAGTTTTTGTAAATCTTATCGCAGTGTCAGTGGCAACTGAGAAATTGAATGGTATGGCACCATTTTAAACCTCAAATATGTAAAAGAAAATAAATTCTGTACTGAGTTTTAAGCAGAATGTCTAGACACCAATCCACCAAAGACTGACAAGATTGTGTCTGATCGCGATTTTAATCATACACTAGATGTAATTATATCACATGGAATCAATCTTACCTAGCTTGTTGTCCTGCATCTTCAATAAACAAGCTACAGGTCCAAAATACAGCGTCTAGTCTCCTTCCAGGTCAAGAAAATATGATCACATTACCCCAATTCTACAGTCTCTGCACTGGCACAAAGACACCAATGTTTCAGGAGTTTAGTGCACAGAATAAGAGACTGGCTTATTAGATAACCGTATCTGAGCTGATCTATATGCTTTCATTTATTTATTTAACTATTTTTCCCCCAAAACCATTGTTAGATGCAGTGTTTCCTGTAGTTATGCAAAGATTTGGTTTCAAAAACAATATCAGTAAACTATTTCTTATTTCAAATCTGCATCAAATTTAAGATCAATCTCAAAGTAAAAGGCAGAACTAAAGTCTGATTTTGTGGTGGATGTGTTCAGATATGATCATCTTAATTCAAGTGATGAAGGATTGTGAAAGTCTGACAGTGTTGAGTTCTACTGTAAGATTAAACCTAAATGGTTGAAAATAATTAACAGTTGAAAAGAAACATTCATTAGAAATTTAGAAAAGGAATCAAAAAGTAATCAAAGGTAATCAGTAACATTACATTAACAAAGTAATTAAAAAAGTTACACTACTATTACATTTTAAATAGGATAACTTGTAATCTGTAACCTATTACATTTCTAAAGAAACCTTCCCAAAAATGTTTTTACGGTACACTTCTGTCATATGCACATAAACTGTGTCACCACTGATAAACTACAACTAAATATTGTAGAAACTTCATTTTCTGTAACATTCCTTTGCAATGATTTATATTGTAAAAAGCGCTATACAAATAAACCTGAATTGAATTGAATTGAATTGAATAAAAGCATCTTTTGTCTGACCGGCCGCCATCTTTGTTCAAATGCCATAATTACAAGTGTACTAATGTAAAAGACTACCTTGGTTTCAAATGCTGTAACTTTTCATGATTTTTTCATATGACCACAAAATCAAGATGAAGAACACATTAAGAGTAACTTCACTAAAAATAGTTTTCCTTCTAACTTATTTAGTTCATACAAAATTAGATAAAATATATGTGTACAATTTCCTTGGAGCACAAGTTTATTTTTTATATTCTATCAGCAGTTTCTCAGCATGGGGATGTCCAAAGGTTTTTCTTTTTTCCTATTTAAACATTTTCCTATTTTAAAAATTTTCTATGGTTGTATAATTATTCTGAATACAGAAATATACACAAAACCTTTATTCACATCTTTGTTTCCCACAAGCAAAGGCCATATAAAATACCGCTCTTATGCAATAGAGACTTCAGCACTTCTTCCCGTCAGAGTCCAGTTAATCTTAAATTAATCTATCTCTAGTTTTAATCTTAAACCGTTACAACATCTTAAAGGCGTAGGCTAAGCAAATAACTATTTCTAAACTGCATAGCATAATTTCTTTTATGATAAGATAAAACATATCACAATACAGCATTTAGAAAGAAAGTTCAAATTGCAACTTAGTTGCAAAATGCATTTCCTTGTACAATCATCACACAGTTGGCAAAAAGCAGGCATTCGTGGCAGTTTTAACTGTTGAGCAAATTCTAACAGCATATATTTCTCATTACTGGCTTTTATTGTTTTTATCTAACAGAATGTTTGGTTTTTTAACAGACATTTGCAATCTCAAAGATTTGATATCATCTGCAAGAGATTGCAACTCCAAATTAAAGTTTACCAACTCAATCATTTCTTTCAGCATTCTCATATTTTTCTTATTATCCTCTTGTTTTCACATAAGTTTAATTATCCTTCTTATCCTAAAAACAATCTCCTGCTCTTCTATCAGTTGACATGCTCTCCTGTTTTACTCAACGTTTCTCTTTCCTCTTTTGTCTTTTGACTTCTTTGCTCCAGTTCCTTTGGATCCTCTCTACAATGAGATTTTATATTCGTAGTAAATACATTTTTGATTTGCAGTCAGTTATAGTCAATTTTTAATTTACCTGGTTCATTACCACAGTTACAGAGTGATAGATGATTGTGAATATTGTGAATTGGAAACCTCATTCCTTAAGAATCAACAGACACGACACTATCAAACAAAGTTATATTCATGTATTCAAATTGAAAATAACCAAAACAATCCAAGGTTTTTATTTAGCACAGTGGCTAAATTAACAAATTACCAGACGCCACCTGATTCAAATATTCCACCAACGTTAAATAGTAATGACTTTATGAATTTCTTCACTGATAAAATTTCATCCATCGCACCCAAAGATAAACTGCAGTGCTTTACAAATATAGGACAGGAAGAGCTAAATAAACTTATCACTGTATCTAAACCAACAACATGTTTATTAGATCCTGTACCCACTAAATTACTAAAAGAGTTGTTACCTGTAGCCGAAGAACCGCTTCTCAATATCATTAACTCGTCGTTATCTTTAGGTCACGTCCCAAAACCATTCAAGCTGGCGGTTATCAAGCCTCTTATTAAGAAACCAAAACTAGATCCTAGTGTACTGGCAAATTATAGGCCTATTTCAAATCTTCCATTTATGTCTAAAATATTAGAAAAATTTGTGTCTGCTCAATTGAGCTCCTTCCTGAAAAAAAACAATATCTGTATGAAGAATTTCATCTTAGTGCTGAGTTCGACAACGTAGAAGATTATCCTTTTCCTATTTGGCGCCCAAACTCTGGAATAACCTACCTAACATTGTTCGGGAGGCAGACACACTCTTGCAGTTTAAATCTAGATTAAAGACCCATCTCTTTAACCTGGCATACACATAACATACTAATATGCTTTTATTATCCAAATCCGTTAAAGGATTTTTAGGCTGCATTAATTAGGTAAACCGGAACCAGAAACACTTCCCATAACACCCTATGTACTTGCTACATCATTAGAAGAATGGCATCTACGCTAATATTAGTCTGTTTCTCTCTTGTTCCGAGGTCACCGTGGCCACCAGATCCAGTCTGTGTCCAGATCAGAGGGTCACTGCAGTCACCCGGATCCAGTACGTATCCAGACCAGATGCTGGATCAGCACCTAGAAAGGACCTCTACATCCCTGAAAGACAGCGGAGACCAGGACAACTAGAGCCCCAGATACAGATCCCCTGTAAAGACCTTGTCTCAGAGGAGCACCAGGACAAGACCACAGGAAACAGATGATTCTTCTGCACAATCTGACTTTGCTGCAGCCTGGAATTGAACTACTGGTTTCGTCTGGTTAGAGGAGAACTGGCCCCCCAACTGAGCCTGGTTTCTCCCAAGGTTTTTTTCTCCATTCTGTCACCGATGGAGTTTCGGTTCCTTGCAGCTGTCGCCTCTGGCTTGCTTAGTTGGGGACACTTCATCTACAGCGATATCGTTGACTTGATTGCAAATAAATGCACAGACACTATTTAACTGAACAGAGATGACATCACTGAATCCAATGATGAACTGCCTTTAACTATCATTTTGCATTATTGACACTGTTTTCCTAATGAATGTTGTTCAGTTGCTTTGACGCAATGTATTTTGTTTAAAGCGCTATATAAATAAAGGTGACATGACTTGACTTGACTTCTCTTCAGTTCACTCTTCTCATTTTCTGTAGGGCTCAGGTCAGAGGACTGGAATGGTTATGGCAGAAGCTTGGTTTTGTGCTCAGTGACACATGAGGTTTGTATTTGGGTCATTGCACGGTTGGAAGATCCAAATATGGCCCATTATAAGGTTTCTTACAGAGTCAGTCACTTACTGATTATTTTATGATTCCATGTATCTAAACAAAATGTCCAGGACCTCCAGCAGAAATATAGCGAAAGTCGTGACATTTGCTAAGTATGGTAGCCAATTTGCAGTATTTTTCCTGCTCATCTCTGGTCTGTTCGTACTGAACACTTTTCCAATAGTCTGTTATTCAGGGCAGATAGAACGGCAGATGACTCCAGCAAGACAAGAGGTGGTGGATTGTGCATTTATGTCAACAAAGCTTGGTGTACGAACACTGTCATTGTTGGGAGACACTGCTCAGCTAAACTAGAGTTTCTCATGGTTAAATGTAGACCTTTTTATTGAAGCCATCAGTGAGGACCAACCAATCTGCAGATTAATATTGTTTTCTTTTTTAATCAATAAGAGCTTTTTATATATCTGATGTATCTGGAATCTTGTTTCTGAGTCCAGTCCAGTTTAAGTTGATCTTTCTAGTAATCTGGAAAGAGTGGTGTATTGTTACACCAGTATTTCAGGTATTTACAGGAAATTTCATAATCATTTTTTTTTTTAAATTTCATTTACTGAAAATTTGGATTTCACAAGATGTTTCTTTGGCTGTTTGTGTGTGTGTGTGTGTGTGTGTGTGTGTGTGTGTGTGTGTGTGTGTGTGTGAGCCTACTGTATATATATCTACTACTGGAAGCAGTGAGGGAACAAGACAGACACTTGTGTCACTTGTGAAGACGCACCTCATATCAAGAAGAGATCATCACTTTCTTTATCAGTAAGTATTTCAGAAGCTTGTAAATTTGTACTTAACATTAGTTGTAATAACATTTGAGTTATTTGCATTTATCAGATGCTTTTATCCAAAGCAGCTTACAGTGCATTCAGGTTAAATATTTTTTACATAACACGTGTCCCTGGGAATCGAACCCACAACCTTGCGCTGCTAACACAATGCTTTACCACTGAGCCACAGGAACATGTACGATATACATGTACGGTGCAAAATGGTTTTACAAAAACATTTGAATTAAGACAGTAGTATATATATATATACTCTCTTTCACTGTATCAGTAGGAAATATTCATTTCAGGTTCACCTCATTCATTTGAATAATTATTTTGTAACAATGTAACAATCCAGTGAGATTTTTGTACATTGCTAAAAACAGTTACACATTAGCTTACTTCACAGTTACACAGCAAACTTTAGCTAACTTTTAGCTAAAGCACTTGGGATATTCTGTTGTTTTGATTTTACATTTAAAAATAACTTTACATTTGACTTCTGATATATTAGGAGACCACATTAACATTCTCTGTTTCTAGCTTCAACAGGATGTACTTTGCTCTCTGATATGGTCATTAGACTCTTTTCTGTGCTGGACAGAAAAGAACTGCCGACACATTTATGTTCAAACACCATGTAAAACTGAATTTTGTGTAATAGGTCCCCTTTAATTCACTGATTGCTGTGATTCTACATTGTGAAATTCCAAACACTCCCCCTTCCACAGTCTCTAATTCTCTGAACACATTTCACTCAATATTAATCAATATCCTGTTGTGTTTCTCTTAAGGCCCTCCACTTTGACACAATGAGAATTATGTTCCACTATCTGTATGAGGAGCTCTACAAAGAAGGAGAGTACAAGACTGAAGACGAGAAGAGAAGCCTGCAGCTGGTTAATCGCTTGTACGGAGAACAGACGGTCGATTTTAAAGAAGTGAGTTGGTTGAGAAAACACAGCAAATGGTTAATTTACTTCCTGAAAATGGCAGTAAAGTAATGAACATCACTGAGATGTATGAGTCAGAACACTGATGTTACTGTAATCCATGTTCCCTCTCTTTTACCGACGATGTTAGGATTTCCTAGACGAATGTGAGGAGTGGTGTTTTGCCAGCTTCAGGACTGCTGACTTCAAGACGGATCCTGAAGCGGCGAGAAAAAAGATCAATAGCTGGGTGAAGAATAAGACTTACGGTAAATCAATTAAAGTGTATTTGTTTTCAACTATAAGACTATAGTCTATTAGACCACTTTCTCATGATTTATCACTCTTCTGATTGCTGTTTTTAGGAAAACTGAAGGATTTGTTGGATTCAGAAGAAGTGGAAGAGGTCACAAGACTTGCTCTTATCAGTGCAGTGTTCTTCGAGAAGAAGTGGGCCACCAGCTTCACACCTATGGTCCCCAACAAGGTAACTTTGTCAAGACAATTCAGCTTTGTCTGCTGAAAATTGCTGGATGATCTACATCTATGTGCAGTTCTCAGCTTGTTATTGTGGCAAACAACACTCCTTACTCATTTCATTTTTAGTCCGTTTATTGTCATTCTGGAAATGCTGACATACGAGAGAATAAACTTTGTACAGTGAGTTTATAATTATTATGCAAGGTAATTTTTGGATCATATATTTTTTCCAAGCACATTCTACCAATTCCACATTGATCACATTAATAACTACTATTTATTTTACATTTAATCATTTATAGCCTAAGTGATATTTATAATTGTTCATGAAGGCGGTAAGGGGACAAATGCCTTATATTCAGGTGTGCATAATTATTACGCAGGTTTTCTTTTACAGATAAAACATTTTTTTTTTTTTACTTAGACTGAAAGGTCAAAAAATATTAAATGTCCATGAGAAGGATGCAATACTAATGCAATAGAAGAATTTGCAGAGTTAAGACATGAACATCGGACAGAAAAATTATCATCGGGTCAGGAAAAAACAGATACTTTATAAAGTTTTAACTATGCATATAATTTTATTTATAGATATGATTTAACCAAAAAAGTTTATAAATAAATAAATTCTCGCCATGAAAACATAAATTTTATTATTTGTCTGAAAGAAGAAAGTCATACACACCTAGGATGGCATGAGGGTGAGTAAATCATGGGTTAATTTTCATTTTTGGGTGAACTATCCCTGTAAAGTTATATATTTAATCTTTGATATATTGCATATTCACGTTTATATATCAAAATGTTCTGGGGGCCATAAAAATTTGTGAAAATTATCACAAATGCTGGTGCTTGATGGCAATTAAAAAAATAGTAGTAAAGTGCAAAAATATATAAACAGTATGACGTTAAGCTCATTTATAGAAAACGTACAAGCATACTTGCAGTATAAAACTACTAAGAGTACACTTTAAACTTTCATGAACAAAAATGTGTGTACTTCGTATACTTAAACATGTAGTTGAACTGTGCTTAAGTGTGCTTCACAGCATCACTAATGTCCAATCTGTCTGTGTTTTATGAAGGATATGATGGTTATGATGGGTAAGACGGATAAGCTTCCTCTGGGAACTATCCCACACAGACAAAATAAAAAGCTTCCCACTGAAGCTCAGATTCTGGAGATCCCTTATGAGAATCATCATCTGAGCATGATCATTATACTCCCAAACAACAGTGAAGTAAAGTGTCAGTGAACGGGTGGAAATGAACTAATGTTTGAATGATTTGAACTGAATCATGAGCATAACGTGAGGATGAGATTAGATCAGGTTCAGTGGGCTCATAAAGCTCAATATAAACCTTCTGCTGCGTCTCATTTATGAGGCAGCTTCCTCCGAAGGTCACGTTCATCCCAGACGCACATGACCGACCTTCAACGCTGAAATATGCTTGAAATAAGGTCAGCTGTTGTTTTAACGTTGAAACATGTTTAGTGCTAAATGGTTGAAAAAGGTTAACAAAAACACTTGTAAATCAACAAAAGATTTTTTTATATATGATCTGTATGTTGAATCAACAAATCAATGTCTCAAACAGCATAAAAAATACATTTCTGCCTTTTAAATTATTAATATGAAAATATTTACGATTATTATTATTTTAATAGCATTTTACAATATTTTTGTCACGATACCTGTTCTAAAATCTGAAGGTATATGTTAAATATTATCATCATTAATAAAAATCATTTCGCTGCGTTATCACGCTGAAACAATTCCTATTGGTTGTTTTACTTTATTGCTTTGATCATGATTGGTTGATCTGGCTGTCATCAGGGAACGCACCTTTCTAAATTAAGCAAGTTCGACAGGTGCTCAAACTTCATTGGCTGCCAAAGGACTTGTTTTTTGATATACGTCAGTGTCCTCTAAGACTTTTTTTCACCAAGCACCTCCTCAGAAAATATTTGGCTGACCAACATTAAAATACAGCTGTGTAGTAGGCCTAATTATTCAGCTATCTATGCACAGTTAAAATGTGAGGCAGTTTTATTCCTAATAAGAATATTTAGCCAGAGCTTCGTCATGTCACAGCCGATCACAGACATTCACCCAGGACTCCATTTCCCAAGATTATTTTTTTTGATCATGATAAAGCTGAGGATCCTGGTCTGTCTCACTGTCAGAGTCCTCATAATCCACCAGTGAAGCCATGTGAAGCTCACAAACACACACTACAAGCTGGATTACATCACAACACAAACAACAACATATTACAAAAACATTTTAAACATGTCACCTTTATTTATATAGCGCTTTATACAAAATACATTGCGTCAAAGCAACTGAACAACATTCATTAGGAAAACAGTGTCAATAATGCAAAAATGATAGTTAAAGGCAGTTCATCATTGGATTGAGTTATGTCATCTCTGTTCAGTTAAATAGTGTCTGTGCATTTATTTGCAATCAAGTCAACGATATCGCTGTAGATGAAGTGTCCCCAACTAAGCAAGCCAGAGGCGACAGCGGCAAGGAACCGAAACTCCATCGGTGACAGAATGGAGAAAAAAACCTTGGGAGAAACCAGGCTCAGTTGGGGGGCCAGTTCTCCTCTGACCAGACGAAACCAGTAGTTCAATTCCAGGCTGCAGCAAAGTCAGATTGTGCAGAAGAATCATCTGTTTCCTGTGGTCTTATCCTGGTGCTCCTCTGAGACAAGGTCTTTACAGGGGATCTGTATCTGGGGCTCTAGTTGTCCTGGTCTCCGCTGTCTTTCAGGGATGTAGAGGTCCTTTCTAGGTGCTGATCCAGCATCTGGTCTGGATACGTACTGGATCCGGGTGACTGCAGTGACCCTCTGATCTGGATACAGACTGGATCTGGTGGCCACGGTGACCTCGGAACAAGAGAGAAACAGACTAATATTAGCGTAGATGCCATTCTTCTAATGATGTAGCAAGTACATCGGGTGTTATGGGAAGTGTTCCCGGTTCCAGTCTACCTAATTAATGCAGCCTAAAAATCCTTTAACGGATTTGGATATTAAAAGCATATTAGTATGTTATGTGTATGCCAGGTTAAAGAGATGGGTCTTTAATCTAGATTTAAACTGCAAGAGTGTGTCTGCCTCCCGAACAATGTTAGGTAGGTTATTCCAGAGTTTAGGCGCCAAATAGGAAAAGGATCTGCCACCTGCAGTTGATTTTGATATTCTAGGTATTATCAAATTGCCTGAGTTTTGAGAACGTAGCGGACGTAGAGGATTATAATGTAAAAGGAGCTCATTCAAATACTGAGGTGCTAAACCATTCAGGGCTTTATAAGTAGTAAGCAATATTTTAAAATCTATACGATGTTTGATAGGGAGCCAGTGCAGTGTTGACAGGACCGGGCTAATATGGTCATACTTCCTGGTTCTAGTAAGAACTCTTGCTGCTGCATTTTGGACTAGCTGTAGTTTGTTTACTAAGCGTGCAGAACAACCACCCAATAAAGCATTACAATAATCTAACCTTGAGGTCATAAATGCATGGATTAACATTTCTGCATTTGACATTGAGAGCATAGGCCGTATATTAGATATATTTTTGAGATGGAAAAATGCAGTTTTACAAATGCTAGAAACGTGGCTTTCTAAGGAAAGATTGCGATCAAATAGCACACCTAGGTTCCTAACTGATGACGAAGAATTGACAGAGCAACCATCAAGTCTTAGACAGTGTTCTAGGTTATTACAAGCAGAGTTTTTAGGTCCTATAATTAACACCTCTGTTTTTTCAGAATTTAGCAGTAAGAAATTACTCGTCATCCAGTTTTTTATATCGACTATGTAATCCATTAGTTTTTCAAATTGGTGTGTTTCACCGGGCTGCGAAGAAATATAGAGCAGAGTATCATCAGCATAACAGTGAAAGCTAACACCATGTTTCCTGATGATATCTCCCAAGGGTAACATATAAAGCGTGAAGAGTAGCGGCCCTAGTACTGAGCCTTGAGGTACTCCATACTGTACTTGTGATCGATATGATACATCTTCATTCACTGCTACGAACTGATGGCGGTCATATAAGTACGATTTAAACCATGCTAATGCACTTCCACTGATGCCAACAAAGTGTTCAAGTCTATGCAAAAGAATGTTGTGGTCAATTGTGTCAAATGCAGCACTGGGGATGCAAATGGGGATGCCCATTTTTGAGCTACAAAATCTCAGCCCATTCACTACCACTGCTGAGGACCAGCAGCACATCCTCTTGTACCACTGTTTGAAGAATCGATCTTCCAGAATCTGGCAGTAAGTTTTGGAAGATCACTGTAGTCCATCTATGTAAGACAGACTTTTCAGGATAGGAAATGGATAACAAATTATATCCATAGTTTATACTTACTTTATAACTACTTTATAAAGCAGTTGTTTTTTCTGCCCTTACTGACCCAGTGAGAATTTTTCTGTCCAAGGGTCATGCCTTAATGTGTATCAGTCTCTCCTCTCTTCCTTCTCTGCAAATGTCTTCACGGCTAAAACATCCTACTACCACAACAAAATTAACAGCTGTTGTGACTCTCGGACACTCTTTAAGACTTTCTCTTCTCTTCTTAATCCGCCGCCACCACCTCCTCCATCGACTCTTACAGCGGACAACTTTGCAGTTTTCTTCACAAATAAGACGAGATCCATCAGTGACCAATTCTCCACACCGCAGACTGAGGACAACTTCACAATGACCAACGCACACTCTTTCTCCTCCTTCTCCCCACTCTCAGAAATGGACGTCTCCAAACTTCTCCTGTCCAATCATCCTACTACTTGTCCACTTGCTCTCGGTTACTGAAGCCCTGCGACTAGCAAGAGCAGCTTCAAAATCCTTGGTACTCATCTTACTGGACCTGTCTGCTGCTTCTGACACCATTAATCACCAGATTCTCCTGTCCACCCTCAGAAGGATGGGCATCTCTGGAACCGCACTCCTGTGGGTTAAGTCCTACCTCTCTGACAGATCCTTCAGTGTGTCTTGGAGGGGTGATGTTTCAAAGTCAAACCACCTTGCTACTGGGGTTCCTCAAGGCTCAGTACTTGGACCGCTTCTCTTCTCCATCTACATGACATCAGTTTTATTGCGTAAAACATTTATTGTTATTTACGTTTTTCCATTTATATAACATGTATACTTGCTATATACGTAATACTGCTTTTTCAATAATACAATATATACAACCACTCAAAGTTTGGGATCAGTAAGATTTTTAATGTTTTTAAAAAAAGTAAATTTTGCTCATCAAGGCTGTGTTCATTTGATCAAAAATACAGAAAAATATGTGAATATTTTGAAATATTATAACGATGTAAAACAATGTTCTTCTATATTAACATACATTAAAGTGTAATTTATTTCTGTGATGTGCATTTGTGCATTTCAACATGCTTGAAATATAAAATATTGCACAATAAAACAAAGTGGAAGTCTCTCTGCTTAAGAAGTGCACATCTGTCCCTGTAACATCCAGACAAGAGTCAAGTTACAGCTGTGTTATATCTGCCTAATACTGCATTTAATACAGACAGGCTGTTTAATATAGGATGTGTGTGTGTCTGTGTGTGTTATAAACATGAAATATCCAATAGTTGAATAATGTAGTTTGTAGTTTGTCTAAAAGTTCCTCACGGACCATAGACTGTATAATACACTTTTAGTCATACTTTGTTCTACTTTGATAAGATTAATACAAATACGGTGTTTAAAGTAGGATGTGTGCTTTATAAACATAAAAATATCTAATGGGGACTCTTAGTTTGTCTGTAAGTTCTTTTTTTTTTTTTTTTTTTTTTTTTTTTTTTTTTTTTTTATTCAATTTTGAAAGTAACAATGACAATTTACATCAAACATAAGACAAACATACATTGGGGAAAACGTATAACAGATCTTACATTAGAAAGAATAAGAGTTAAATTCTACAAATAATTTTTTTCAACAAAAGAGATGTTTTTATGCATTTCTTATTTCTAGTGATTGAATTCAATGAGTCATGGAATATTTTAAGATCTTTACAAAAAAAATTAAAGGAGGGTGTTATAGACATTACTTTAGCTTTATGTATATGAAACTTCCCAAGAAGAATTATTAACTTTAATGTGTTATCAATTATATTTGAACCAGTATTACAGTCCAAGAAGAAGATCATAGCCTCATCTATTCTGATTATTTTGTAGAATGTATCAAAAACCATCATAGATACCTGCTTCCAAAAGTCTTCAGAGTGTTTACATTTATAAAATAAGTGTATAAGCGTTTCAGATTCAAGATTACAAAAACAACATTGTGGCGAGAAGTCTTTTATAAATTTACTAAGAAATACATTACACGGATAATACCTGTGTAATATTTTAAAATGAGTTTCCTTAACCTTATTTGGCAGTAAAAATGCATTACTTGCTGACCAGATTATCTCAATTGAAGGTATAGAAGAAAAATGTTGTTTCCATTTCAGAATTGTTTTAGGGTAACAGCTGATATCTTGATTAAGACACTTTCTGATGTAAGAGTTATTACACTTCATATCCAAAATATGAACACCCCCAATAACAAGTTTAGGGGTTTGCCGTAACACTGGGTTGTAGCTGAGATGCGCTTTCACAAGCTGAAGCAATTTAATGGAGATGTTTTTAACAACCACATTGTAATCTCTGCATGTAGATTCAACCCCTGAGAGAGCAAGAAATTGTTGATAAGTATATATCTCACCATTACAATTTAGTAAGTCAGAAATAAAAATAATTCCTTTATCAAACCATTCTTTTTTATATATACTTTTCCTTTTAGATAATATATGTTGGTTATTCCATATTATACACTTGTGAGGGGAGAAATTGTGTTTAAAGGCTATTTTCCATGCATCTAGTGATTGCTTGTGAAAATTAGATAATTTGATGGGAAGTTTACTACATTTGAAGTCACATGATAATAAAAAGTTTAACCCACCACACTTTTCAAAAAACAAATTGGGGATATAAAACCATATAGAATCATTATGGGCCAAGCAATGTTTCAACCAATTGATTTTAAAAATGGTATTAAGAGTACTGAAATCAAGAACATTAAGCCCACCCTCTGAAAGAGTTCTGATAATCGTTTTTCTTTTTATATATTCAGTCTTATTTTTCCAAATGAATTTAAATATGGCCCTATCAATATCGGAGCACATTTTAGAATTTACGTACAATGAGAGAGCCGGGTATACCAGCCTCGAAATTCCCTCAGCCTTGGAAAGCAGAACACGTCCATGGATAGACAGGTTTCTCTGAGACCAGCAATTAAAAACCATCTTTGCTTTATGTAAACACGTAGAAAAATTATTTTCAAGTCTTTCATGTGGACATTTATTGATTATAATGCCAAGATACCTAACCTTTTCTTTTACCTTAATTCCACATATGTCTGGGATAGCAGAAGGGTGAATTGTCATAATCTCAGATTTATTCTGATTAACAGAAAGGCCAGAGGCATGTGAAAAAAGTTTTAAAGCCTCTAATATAATGGGGACTTGACTTTTATCCTTCAGGAAGATGCATGTATCATCTGCCAGTTGACTGGTTAAAATAGTGCGGTCTGCTATTTGGATGCCTTCAATTTTCGAACAGTTCACTACATAAAGATTAAGAAGCTCTGCAACCAACAGAAACAAAAAAGGAGAAATAGGGCAGCCTTGCCTGATGCCTCTCTCAATGACAAACCGTGGTGAAGTCCCACTAGACAAGGATACATTACTATTGATGTCTTTATACAGAGTCTGTACAGTTTTCACAAATTTTGGACCAAAGCCAAATCGTCTTAAGGCATCATACATAAAGGCATGCTCTACTGTATCAAATGCCTTGTAGAAATCTAAGAACAAGATTAGTGCATCATCATTAACCAACTCAGAGTAATCTAAAAGATCCAAAACAAGACGAATATTATTTGAAATGTGTCGACCTTTCATGAAGCCAGATTGTGTGAGAGAGATAACTTCTTCTAAGCTGTCTGTAAGTTCTTCACGGACACGGATTTTAAACGAGACTTTTATTTTGTGCGGAAGTTCCTCATAGATTCGCGCTTCCGGTGTTCACTGTCTGATGTTTCAAATCAAACACCGCGCGACAGACACGAATATTAATCATGTAAACAAGAACAAATAGTCATAAAAACCTGTTTAAACTAATATGTGAAGACTTATGTTATGATATGGACGTGACGGATGAGTATTTACTGCGAACTTTGACAGGACAGATGATGTTATATCAGTTATTCCTCGTTTAATGTGAGTTTATGGATCATTTCGATTATTATGATGCTTTATTTTTAATTATGGTAATATAAATGACAATAAACTCCAGATACATTTGGGGTTTTATTTGCTGTAGAAATCGTAGCTTCACATGTTTAATAGAACAGTCAGAGATAGCTCTGTTGTAACAATATTCAAAAATTATGTTTTTTCATTGTGCATTAATTTGGTTATTTTGATAAGACAAAAAAATACACTAACAACAAAACAAAATAAAAACAAATAAACTCTTCATATATATCTATATCAGACCGATATGTGTAGTATTTCCCCTGTTCAATAACAGCTGAACTCTGAGTTTGACGTTTGTTAATTAGATGATTCTTGTTTTTTTAAGGGTTGTTTTTGTAATATGTTGTTGTTTGTGTTGTGATGTAATCCAGCTTGTAGTGTGTGTTTGTGAGTTTCTCATGGCTTCACTGGTGGATTATGAGGACTCTGACAGTGAGACAGACCAGGATCCTCAGCTTTATCATGATGAAGGCCTCATCATCAGCTCCTCTTCATCTTCTTCATCATCATCATCACGTGTGTCAGCAGCACAGTCTGGTTCCTCCGGCTCCGTGAAGAGAGTCCTGCAGGGTTCTGCGCTGAGGCCGTATGTTCCTAAGAGACAGAGACTAGAGACCGCAGTGGTTCAGACTGAAGAACCGGCTCCGTCTGTATCTGATGGGTCTCTGCTGCTGTCTCAGGTGTCCGAGAGGGTCCGGCCGTTTCTGGGCCGAAGGCAGGGTCCGGTCCAGCTGCCCAGACGCATGCAGAGCCGCATCGAGGCCCATCAGGGTCCAGTGAACACACTGCAGTGGAGTCCAGTGGATCATCTCAGTCATCTGCTGCTGTCCGCATCCATGGACAGAACCTTCAAGGTGAGACTAACCTAACCTAAACTAACCTGTAGCCTAACCCTGACCTGACCAGCTGTTACCTGTACAAATATTGTACATGTGTGATGTTTAACCCTATTACAGGGTTTCTGCAGGTCTTTAAAAGTCTTGATTCACCTTTACACAAATAAAGGCCTGAAAAGCTCTTAAATTGGAGCTGAAAATCTTACATTCATAAAGTCGTGGCATTAAATGTAGCATGCACTGATTAATTAATATCTTCCTCAGCATTTCTGTCTAATGTCTAAACATCCTTAAATCCAGATATATTTACTGGAGATTCAGGATGATCATGAAGTCTTGTTTCTGAGAAACTGAACAAAATGAAGTGAGTTTTGATTAAAATAAGATCAAATATCTGTCAGTGGGGTGTGAAAACTTTACTCTTTGAGTCCATTGGCAGGAATTTGTTTTCTTAATTTAATCATAATCTCACTTCATTATGATCAATTTCTCAGAAAACAAGAAATCCATTTTTTTTACTATTTAATCTATTATTTATTTTTAATAAATATTTAATTTTAACTCATTTATTAAGATAACTGGATCTTTTCAGTGATTGGTCAGTGCTTTTAAACTCCGCCCCTCACACTCATCTGAGAGCCACGCCCACATCTCAACGTCCAATCAGTAACCAATGCACAGTTAAACCATGCCTACATTATTATTATTTTTTCAGTTCTATCACACATTACAGATTCAGATATACCTTGAACACCGAGTGCTGGAGGTTTAATTCGTGTGAGAACTAGTAGTGATGATTAACCTAAACCGCACTAATGAATATAAATCAGTGTGCAGTGACGGATGAAAGAACATCACGGTGCTGCTGTCAAGGACCTGAATGAGAATGAATGAGCCGAGTAGATTACTATGCAGAAAGACTGAATATGTTTTATTGTAACGTAATCGCTCGGGTGTGAGAGACGTGATCCTCAGGAACATGCGTGTGTTTGGGGAAGGTGTTTCTCATGTACACTCAGGGTCTCAGGAGCCGCTCCATCTCTGCTGTGTTATAATGTGTGTCGAGACCCAGACAGGAAAGCTGACGACACACACGCTGAGCTCCATTCGTCATCATCCGCCGTTCAGATATTCGTGAGGCACAGTGTGTGTGTGTGTGTGTGTGTGTGATGATGGAGTGAGGGAAGGGTCTCTGTGGAAGCTCAGAGGAGCGCAGCTTCATCAGCTCTGTTCCTGACTCCTCTGCTCCTCATCTAGTGTTCACAATTATACATTTCTCTTTTATGACAAAAATCATTAGGATGTTAAGTAAAGATCCTGTTGCATTAAGATATCTAGTAAATGTCCTACCGTAAATATATCAAAACTTAATATATGATTAGTAATATGCATTGCTAAGAGCTTCACCTGACTGTCTGTGTTTCAGGTGTGGGATGGTGTTGGCGAGGGGCGGTGCTTACAGACTTACTCCGCCCACCGTGGCTCTGTGCGAGATGCCTGTTGGCTGTCCTGTGGGCGACGCCTCCTCTCAGGCTCGTTCGACGGCAGCGCAGCGGTCACTGACGTGGAGACCGGTCAGTTCACCTTCACTCTTGAGAATATGAGCTGAGAGTGGATCGTATGCCGACACAGAAGACTGATCTGTACATGATTCAGAGAACCTCACACGAGGAACTGAATCAGATCATCTTCTGTTGATTCATTGTGTTTCCTGTGCACTTTATCTGCTCATGACACACGTTTCTTAGCGCTGTGCTAATTACATTTCTTAATTAGAAACACTGAGGATGAGGATTCTAACATCAGCTTGTGTTTGACGAGACACATTCTCACCGTTCAGAGAGAAACTAATAATGAGTCCTGCTCCTCTACGATCACATGATCATATGCAAATCCTCTCATTAATATGCATGTGCTGGTTCATCATCATATGATGTTAATTATCAGCTATTGAAGAAATTCACCCATCGTGCTGAGTTTTTACTGGTTCATTCTCAAACACATAGACGTACATCTGAAGGAATCGACACAGAAAATGAAACAAATATCTGTTAATGTATGAAAACTTGATTTGCCTTTTAATTAAGTTGATTCATTTCACAGAAAACATAACTTAATTTTTCATACTCTTCTCAAGTAAATGTATCTTGATTTATGAATCTTTAGATTTTGCATGACACAAAAACAAAGAATACTGCTTAATGAAATGGAAGTCTATTGGAAGTATTTTCACTGTTGTTAATTAAACTGGGCTGGTCTCTAGATAAAGAAAATATTGATACATTATTGTTTTCTCTTTTGATTTATTCCTTCTTTACTCGCTCTTAAGCATAAACATCAAGCCATATTAAACCGCTTCAGTTATGCCAGTGACCTATATTAATCAGCAGATGAATAGTTTATTCTGATTATTAATAATGCATGCAAGTCTTTATTGAACATCTGTGTCTTTCTTGTGATGAAAATGTGATTTAATAACCAAAAACACATGACGAAAATATTTGAATCATGGGTTTAATGGAGCTGAAGGAGAATATAAATCACTTGATGTGAATCATTTCTGACCCCGGAGCACAGTGTGACATGACACTGATTGATTGATTGATTGATTGGCTGACCGACTGATTGACAGATTGATTGACTGATTGATTGATTGATTGACCGATGTTTCTCAGGTCAGACGATCTCCCGGATGGAGAATGGATTTAAGCTGTGCTGTGTCGCCCCGCGTCCCTCTGACCCTGAGGTGTTTCTGTGCGGAGGCTTCAGTCCAGAGGTCAGAGCCTGGGACGCTCGCTGCTGTAAGGTCAGTCTGATTCAAAGCCTTCCCATGATCCTCTGCGCTCCGTGTCTCAGCGCTTCTGTGTGTGTGTCCAGATGCTGCGGGTCTATAAGGCGGCGGTTCAGCAGACGCTGGACGTCTTGTTCCTGAGCGGCGGGAGAGAGTTCATCAGCAGCACTGATGCGGTCAGCCGAGACTCTGCTGACCGGACGCTCATCGCCTGGGACTTTGAGACGACCGCCAGACTCTCCAACCAGATCTTCCACGTAAGACACGAGCTGCTCGAGGCGGCTTAAACACTCCTAGAGTCACCCTTACACCAAATGGGACCTTCACATTAGGGCTGTCAGAATGGCTGAAAAACTAAATTACAAATTTGAAATATACAAAAACAATAAAAACATAAAACAAATTTAAAACATTTTATATAAAGTGTATCCCTTGTATCCTGACACATATGGTGTGTGTGTGTGCTGTAGGAGCGCTTCACCTGTCCGTGTCTGGGGTGTCACCCGCTGGAGAGCAGTTTCGTGGCTCAGACTAACGGTGGATACATCGCTCTGTTCTCCGCACAGAGACCCTACAGGATCAACAAGAGACGCCGCTTCGAAGGACACAAGGTCACATGATGGAGTTACACTGACATATAAAAGAGTCATGACATGAGAAGTCTTCTTTTGGCACTCTAGAGGTCTTTGTGTCCTGCAGGATTCATAGCTTAAAACATCCTCCTCTTTATAAACAAAGCATTTCTTAAATCAAGCTCCAGAAACGGCTCGTTTGGATCTGGATCATTATGCTTTGTCTGGAAAGTGTGGTTTTATTTTTGATCATGTTGTCAAAACATGCAAAAGCCGGTGTTGATGATGTTTCCTGTTGAGTGACGTTAGCCAATCATAACAGAAGATGATTACTGACAGCCTTATAGGACACGCCCCTTAAAACAACCCCTGTTTAGACAGAGCGTCAATTCCGGCAGGAAGTCACACCAAGAAACACGAGACAATCCGGTCAATTGTCAAAATATAAGCAATTTTCTAATTAAAATACCGCGAGTGACAAATGCGATCATATTTGTGTATCTAAACAGACTAGAAAAATGAAAAAAAAAAAAAAACACACACGCACGCACATGGTTAACTTCATAACTTCTTGGTTACAGAAACATGGTGTATTCATTTTATGAGGTTATTAACTTATTACTCATGATGTGCTCTGAATAAACAACAACTGAGCAAGCGCTTGTCGACCGCCGTGGAGAATACGCGTCTGGTGTGAACAAGCATGCGCCGCACCGTGCGGGATTTTCCGTTCCGCGCCGCTTCGGCGTCTGGTGTGAACCAGGCCTAGGGATTGATGGTCATTTTTCCACACATTTGTTTTTTGTTTTATGCGAAAAACTTTATAAATAAACCTCTAGGAACATGTTAAAATAATTAAAACATCCTTGTCATGACCGCTTTAACTCCAGCTGCAGCTCCAGGGAAGATCGTGACTGATTTAATAATCATGTTGTTGTGGTTTTCAGGTGGAGGGTTTTGCAGTGCATTGTGGGTTCTCTGCAGACGGCAGTGTTCTGGTCTCTGGTAGTTCTACAGGTTCTGTGCACTTCTATGACTTCCAGAGCTCACGTCCCCTGAGCACGCTTCACGCTCACCAACACGCCTGCGTCTGCGCCGCGCTGCATCCCATAATTCCCGGCCTCACGGCCACGTGTGATTGGACGGGAGAGATCAAGATCTGGAGCTGATTGATCATGTTACCATGGACACCAAACTCCAATCCATTTGAAGCTTCTCCTCAGTGAGGATTATGGGTAATCAGAACAAATCATTTTATGATGTTAAACTATAAAATCCTCTGAATGTTACATGGTTTCTTGTTTGTTTACTTTTATACTTTACACACACGTGTGTGTGTGTGTGTGTGTGTGTGTGTGTGTGTCCTTAAAACAGATAATTCTTCTATCCACTAGCAGTCAAAAGTTTCTGAACCGTAAGATTTTAAATGTTTTTGAAAGAAGTCAATTAGAAATCATTCTAATATGATGATTTACTGCTGTGTGTTGTGTTCCCCGAAGAAACTAGCATTTGCTCATGAAACAATGCTTTATTCTGATGGATGTAAATGGCACATATGTTGAACTGTATGAAGAAGACCTTCATCTGACCTCGTCCTGCTCTGTAGTCCATCAGAAGGACGATTAAGAGCGCTCTGTTCTCTCTGTGATTAACACTACAGTACATGGAGCATGTCTTTAAACAGACTCTGTCAGCAATAAAACCAGCGCATTTCTCTCTGCCTTCTTCAAACGTAGCAGAGAGTTTATATTCAAATTAATCCCGACTGGCCTCCGGCAGAAAGACTGAGAGAAACTGATGGATCTTAAACCTGTGACTGCAGAATGAAAATGGAAAGGATTCGCTGTGCCTCTGACTCTCTTTAAGGTTGTGCTATTTTTAGGATGAGTTTCCCTCAGAGA
>NC_081786.1:200000-227500 GCF_963082965.1 Carassius carassius | reverse complement strand
ACCTGCTGACACACACACACCTGCTGACACACACACACACACACACACACACACACATTCACAAACACCCGCTGACACACACACACAAACACACACACACACATTCACAAACACCCGCTGAGACACACACACACACCTGCTGACACACACACACACACACCTGCTGACACACACACACATTCACAAACACCTGCTGACACAAACACACACACACACCTGCTGACACACACACACACACACATACATTTACAAACACCTCCAGACACACAAACACACACACACACACACACACCAGTGATGCGCGGGTTGATCCAAAATGAGTGGGTGCCCGCGGTTACGAGTCATCCAAAAATATTTTTAATGATATTCGGGTCGCGGTCGGTCGGGTCGTTTGAAATAAAGATGCCAATTAAACCTTTGTAATTAATATAGTACTGGACACAATTTTGAAATACATAGGCTACACTTTATTGTCTGAATAACTGGCGCGAAGATGACGAACAAGCTCAGTCTGCAGGAAGAGATGGAGGCGGAAAGAGAAAAGGTGAAGAGCTGTTTTTGGTAAAACATGATTTTGACGACTTCATTAAGTTTTGTTTTATAGAAAACTCCTTTTAAAAGATTTTCGTTTTGTATAAATAGTATATTAATTTTGATCAATGTTTTATCAATCAATTGCCCGTATTTAATAAATAAGGAGCAAATATATAGCAGACAATGTGATGAGGCGCTGGCACGGTCACTTGCATGTGAACTGGAGGACGCCGAAACTCAGCTTGTGCCTCACAGATTTGAGAAATAAAGGCTATATATTACAGAAAGCTTGAAATGTCTACTTTTAAACGAAAATATTACAACCAAAATAACTCTCTGATGATGTAATCCATATGAAATGTGCATTTCTCTCTGGCGTGGCGAGTCCGCATTGTCAACTTCATCTTTGCAGCGACACAGAAAACACCAGTTTATTACTAAACAATAAAATGTCTCCTTGCATATTTTGGAACCAGCAGGCCGTTCTGTGTTGAGCGAGACCCCACGGAACGAGCGAGCGGAGTGTAATATATGGAGAAATGCGCTCTCCGCTCACGAGCTCTGATCAGAACAAACCCGAGCCTCACTGTCTGCTGAACAGAAACACCAAAAGAGACGTAGACTAGACTAATTTAGAACAAATTATGAGCTTATTAACGATTTTTTTTGTATAATTCGTGAAAAAATTAGAATATAAGGATTTTTTTGCCTAGTTCCTACGTTCCTATGGCTTAATGACGCTACAATGAGCATTTACTACTTTTAAAAAATGCGGGTCAGGAAGCGGGTCGGGCACCATATTTTCTTTTCCTTTTTTTGCAGTCCGAGTTGCGGGCAGGTTAGTTGAAAACGGTCGGGTGCGGGTTATTAATACATTGACCCGTGCATCACTGACACACACACACACACACACACATTTACAAACGCCCGCTGATACACACACAGACACACACACACATTTACAAACGCCCGCTGATACACACACAGACACACACACACATTTACAAACGCCCGCTGATACACACACAGACACACACACACCCGCTGACACACACACAGATTTACAAACGCCCACTGATACACACACACACACACATTTACAAACGCCCGCTGATACACACACACCCTCCGATATACACACACACACACATTTACAAACACCCGCTGATATATACACACACACACACACACACATTTACAAACGCCCGCTGATACACACACACCCTCCGATATACATACACACATTTACAAACACCCGCTAATATATTCACACACACACACACACACACACATTTACAGACACCCGCTGACACACAAACACATTTACAAATGCCCGCTGATACACACACACACACACACACACATTTACAAACACCCGCTGATACACACACACACACACATTTACAAACACCCGCTGATACACACACACATTCACAAACACCTCCTGGCACACACACTCTCACACACACACACACACACACACGCGCGCACACACACACAGCATCGTTCTGCAGTTTCAGTGCATTCACACCTCGAGCAGCATCCATCTGACACTAGTGTTTCCTGCAGAGTGTCTTCATAACACACGACCCAAAACTGTCAACCACTATATTCACAAACACTAACTCCGCTCCGCTCACAGCTGAACGATCATCATTCCCTGTCACACACTGTTTCCTCAATGCATTTATTTCTGAGAGAGAAAATCCCATCATACACACTGTTATCCAGAAGATCTGAGAAACATGTGCATCCACCCACCAGAGCTGAAACAGCCCAGACTCACTATGCTTTACTTCAGTTTGGTCTCACTGTCTTTTAATCTAACGGAGATTATGATCAATTATTTACTTGATCCACGATTCATATCGTTTCTTCTTGTTTAATGTTTTAGTATTGCACGGCCTTTATGATTAGCATTTGAGAAAAAGCACTTCCATAGAAAAACATCAAATGAGTTATTAATATGGCTGCTGTTTCCTGTCAGGAGAGAGAAGTGTGTCCAGACAGCGGCGGCTTCAGTGTGAATAATAGGAAACGCTGTTGTGTTTTTAATAAGTGCTGTCATTTCTCCTCTGACCTCAAAATAATCTTTGAAAAGATGCATTGCACATTGTTTTAAAGGACAATATATTTTATTAAGTCAAGTATCTTGCATTTGGTGACTTGTCATACCAATACAGCAGAAGAATCCAAACCAGTTCCTTTAAACAAAGAGCAACAGGAATAAATGATTGTTCAATGAATCTAGTGCCAAGATCATCTGAGTACTATAAAAACATCCTGTAAGTTTCAAAACTCAATACTTTGTTATTATTCTAAAAACAGCTTATATTGAAGGCAGTCTGCCAAAACGAAAGCTTGTGGAATGTACAACTCTGTGATGTCATAGTGTGGATAAGCACCGCCTCCACAGAACAACAACAACGCTGCATATTTAGCCCCTCCCACCGAGTCTACAGCGCAGCCTATTTAGCCCCTCCCACCGAGTCTACAGCGCAGCCTATTTAGCCCCGCCCACCGAGTCTACGGCCCTGCCTATTTAGCCCCGCCCACCGAGTCTACAGCGCATCCTATTTAGCCCCGCCCACCGAGTCTACAGCGCATCCTATTTAGCCCCGCCCACCGAGTCTACAGCGCATCCTATTTAGCCCCGCCCACCGAGTCTACAGCGCAGCCTGTTTAGAACTCAGTCGTTTGTTTGCTTCATTTTATCACAGATTTGTTTACAAAGAAGGCACAATTCAACACTGGATATTCAGAAAGATTGAAACCGTATGTGATCACTATTGCCTTGTCTGTTAAACAGATCATTTGGTATGAGTATCTGTGTCCCTGCAGCACAGAAGCAGTCATCAGTGTCACAGACGTATATTTGGAGAAATACACAACAATACATTGTATGAGACACAATTATATATTTTTCTTTAATGCCAAAAATCTTTAGGATATTAAGTAAAGATCATGTTCCATGAAGATATTTAGTAAATCTCCTACTGTAAATATATCAAAACTTAATGTTTGATTAGTAATATGCATTGCTAAGAACTTCATCTGAACAACTTTAAAGATGATTTTCTCAATATTTAGATTTTTTTGCTCCCTCAGATTCCAGATTTTCTAATATTGTCCTCCTAACAAACCATACATCACTGGTAAAATGATTTATTCAGTTTTCAGATGATGTATAAATCTTAAATAAAATTTTTTAAATTAAATACGCATACATATAATTTATAAAGACTACAGAGAGACTATCAACAGGAAATCAAAGACAAAACCCGCATTTTAGCCAATTAAAAAACCCCAGCCAGGACATATGTGGGGAAAAAAGAGAACATGATCTTTCAGTCGTCATTTACAGTCCCTCATGTTGTTCCAAACTTAAACACCTCTCTTTCTTCTGTGGAACACGAACAACAACCAACACTGGAACCAAACAACACTGGAGCCCGTAGACTGCCATTATATGGACAAAAAACACAGAAGAGAGAAAATCAAACTGGTTTGGAGCGACATGAGAGCAAGTAAATGATGACAGAATGATCTTATGGGTGAACAATCCACTTAAGCTGGTTAATATGACATCTGACCCAGCCTGCTGGGTTCCTGCATACATATATATATTCATATTTTCTCAATACCTCATTCACATTACATGTATGCATTTGTCAGATGCTTTTACCAAACCAACTGGTTTGCAATGCATGGTTGAAGAATTTTTCAGTTTAATGCATTAATTGAAAAAATATATGCAATGTATGCTTGTATGCAATGATATTCTCTGAATCGAACACATGGTTGACCCTCGTTAACTTGAGTCTTGAGTCCCAATGGTATGAATGAGGTTTCAGATGATTTGTGCTGTCTTACAAGAAGACTGATTTAGAGAAAACTATAGTAAAGTGAGAGTTCAGATATCAGGGATTTGTGTAGAACCTCAACACGGATCCACGGTTTAATTACAATCAAACAAACCTGAGAACTCGTTAGTCATCTTGCCAAATGTGATGTTGATTAATGTGTGTCTATCTGATCACAATCATATTTCTTCATCCACAGCGACAACAACACAGTCAAACTAATATACTTTTAAAATATTCACGTTATTGAACACTAAGCAGTCTATGAACCAGGGTTTTGGATGTCAGCTAGTAAGTGATCAATAACGCCTGAAAAACTGTCAATTAAGTGTAGTTTGTGTATTTATTGCATCAGAGCAGCTTTACAGAAAATACTGCCAAAGTGGAAAAGTTTTCATAATTGTTTTATTTTCTCCACTTTACATCATTCGTGTTGCACTGCTGCATTTCATTTCCTTGTACTCGTAAAACTGTGAAAACTGCGCCATATCAAGATCTCTTGTATTAATGAACACAATCCACTTCTCTTTTGGGATAATGCTGTGAAATGAATGCAGTTGTTAAATGAAGGATCTGTGGGGGGTTATGACCTTTCACGCGCCTCTCATGTGCATATCTCAACAGAAACTGATCTTGTGTCAAGTGTGCTTCAGCATGATCTACTGGACACAGAGTCTCTGATGTCATTCTGTGTCTCAGATCAGACACTCATTGAATGATTTTGACATTTGGGTTAGGGTTTTGTGGGAACATTGCAGACAACAACCCCAACCTTTTCACATTTATGCTACACAGTTTGACCCCAGTTTCATGTCATCTAAAGTCTTTATTTATAGCTATGGTAGCTAACATGGCCTACTCATAATCTTTAGACAATAATACACAATTCTGATTATGTAAAACTAGCAACACAGCAGCAGTTTTCCTTTGAATTGTTTTACTACTTAAAAGAGAATATAGCAAAATGTTACTTACTATGTGTTTCCTGCAAGCTATCCTTAACAAAAAGTAGTATACTTCAAGTTTTATTAAGTATACTTAAGTAAAGTTCAAGTATATGTTTAAGTATACTTTATGTAGTAAGTATACAAATATCAGTGTTCTAGTAGTATACTTGTAGTAGTGTACTGTTTCAATACCCTTGCCAAATTGGCCCACTTTCTAATATATAAAAGTATACTTTTATGTATACTTTAAGTATAACAGTAGCATACTTTGAGTACAAAACTAGTTTACCTCTATGTTTGTAGTTTTTACTGCAATTATACTAAAAGTGAACTTACGTATACTGATAGTTTACTAATTAAATATTTAGTACACTTTAAAGTATAGTCTCAGTAAACTACTAGTTTAGTAGTTTTATACTGCACGTATACTCATTGGTTTTCTTTATGTGAACTTTACATCATACTTTAAGTATACTACTATGTTCCAATTTAAGTTTTAATGTATATTTTGTTTTATGAATATCTGAACACACACAACATCCAAAGAAAGAACAGGGTATCTGCTTGTGAACAAAAACATTTTATTCTAGCTTCATGGATTTCTTTTTTTTAAACACGTTTATGTGGGTAAGTTTCATTAAAATAAATAAAGAAACAAAATTGAAAAAAGACTATGAATTGGATTCAGAATGATAATCAAGATGTAGATGGAGTCGATCAACACCCAAAGCTTGGCTGTAATTATTACCTCTTCATCAGTCATTTTATTCCATCTCAGATGATCGTGTTAGATTACATGTGTCAGTATCTGGTGTTTCTTTTTTCTTCTTCACTTGTGTTTTTTTGGGGGGGGGGATTCTGTACAGAATATGTGTACTAGCACCCTCTACCGTATAATAATGAAAAACTGTAGGCAATTATTCAACGTTAAATTAGCATAGTTCAAATACATAAGAATGCAGCATTTATGCCAACATTTATTTCACAATTTTGTGCCATTTTTCGAGTGAAGGAAATGTCTGTCCAGCACATCAAAATATTTTTCACTGGAGAAAAGTTAAATTAGGCTTACTGAAAAATCTCTTATGATATCTGTTCACAATTCGTGTAGTAGTAATAATAATATTAATTCCAGTACCATACAGTTTTGTTCCAGTACATCCTAAATTTGTGACAGGAGCAGAAACTAATGTCTGCATGTGCATGTATTAATCATCACTGCTGTCATCAATCGTTTAACAGCAGATGTGTGATGCAGTCACTATTCATCTTCATCAGTATCTGACAGAGCAGATCTTTACAGGAAGACACACATTCATTAAGCCAGTGATCTCATCATATCTCCAGCAGTGCGGTGTGATTACAGTAAAACACTGCGAGCAGAATCAGTGGAAAGACAGTCAAGATCACTGGTGTATGAACACAGCTGCCGTTAGATCATCTCTTTCCAAACTTCCAAACAAAAAAAAAACTTGTATTCCTTATTTTTCTAGCTTGTACTTATTTGAACAATGTCTAAAACTTGATCTTTCAAGCACTTCCTGTGTCTGTTTGCCTCTTTAAGAAGAATCACTTCATGTATCCCCCAATCGCTTTGGATAAAAGCGTCTGCAAAATGTCTCATTCTCTCTGATATATCAGTGTGTGTGTGTGTGTGTGTGTGTGTCTGAAAACAGAGCAGGAGAATGTGGTCTGTTGCCATGACAACCGCTGCCTGCATATGTATTAAACTGGCTCGTATCCACCAGAACCCAATTAATTTTTCAGAGGTATACGACGACGCACAAAAGACTCACTGATGAACAGAATACAGCAGTCCCTGTGGACATCACACACAGATCTTCTGTAAATATAAAAACATGAGGAGTTTTCAGCTGCAGTTTCTGATCGTTTAGCTGTGATGGTCCCATCTCAAGACTTTAGTGACAAACACTGTCTGAGATCAGTTTCTGTATTTATTTTTGTGTGAACTATATGTGATCTTATGAAATAACATTGTAGATATGATATAGAAATGTGCTGTAATTAAATGTATTTAAGAAGCTTTTAGTCTTATTTAAAACCACCCATTACCCTATAGACTTAATGAACAATATTTAAAAATAGAAAACAATAATCATCTTTTTTCTACTGTATTTTCCTCATAATCAGGCCGCAGGATTCATCAGTCGTGATTAAAGTTCCTGTGAATGAAGTTATTTGTCGTGTGAATCTTCTGTCAGATTAGAAATCTCATGAATGATGTCAAAACAAAGTCAGATGGAGATTGAGATCGTATTCATTCGTGCAAGTACAGTGCAACTTCCAGTTAATATTCAAGTATAATCGGCCAATTTAGACTCAATTTAAAAAATGAGTGTTTTGTGACTAGAATCATCTAAATCAATCCTTTAAAATCACCGATGTACACTCCTAAAAATAAAAGTGCTTAAAAGGTTCCTGACAGCGATGCCGTAGAAGAACCATTTTTGGCTGCACAAAGAATCATTCAGTCAAAGGTTCTTTAAAGAACCATCTCTTTCTTACCTTTTACAATCTGAAGAACATACTTTCGCCACAAATAAACTTTTATGAAATAAAACGGTTCTTCAGATGTTCAAGGTTCTTTATGAAACGATTTAGACAAAAAGGTTGTTCGGTGGCATCGCTGTGTGTGAAGCACCTTTATATTTAAGAGTATTAGAATGAACTGATCAGTATCCTGCTCTCGTTAGCAGGTCTAAGAGACGGACGGACGGATGGAGATGAGATGAAGTGATTGGTGTGTGTCTGGAGCTCCTGATGATTCCTGTGTCTCTCCTGCAAAAACTCAAGCTTATTGAACACAGAGACGCACAGCAGCACACAAACATGCCAAATATTAACAGCAAAAGTGTATTTGGACACGTCCTGAGTGCACCTGAGCTGTGTGCGTCAAGTCAAGTCACCTTTATTTATATAGCGCTTTAAACAAAATACATTGCGTCAAAGCACCTGAACAACATTCATTAGGAAAACAGTGTGTCACTTTGCGTTTAGATCGTTAAAATAGGACCCGAGAAGTTGAGCAAATCTCGGTCACTTGATTCTTTATCCAAATGATAATGATGAACAAAATCTAATAAATGTGAATATTAGGTATGAATATATTAAGATATTATAAACATTAACTTCATGATAAAGCTGCTTTGAAACACTGCACTACACACTGAACTTGTCATCATCATATCACACAGATCGAGGCACCTGCAGGACCCTGATATCATCATCATCCTCTTCCTCCTTTGTGCATTGTTTCTATGGCAACGTGACACAGATAAAAGCAGCAGTGTTTTGCTCTCGTTCTGTCGCTTTTGCTGCTGAATCCTGATGCTTCGTTACTGGAAACACACACGTCTCACATGATGAATGAGAGCCGGCTTATGAAATTAAGTATGCCATCACTGCAGCTGCATTACACACACACACACACACACACACACACACACACACATGCATCTGAAGTCCCTCCACAGGAAGCTCCTCGAGGGAATGAAATCAATAGCTTTATATTCCTGGAATCAATGAATCGCCCTGCGGTTCTGAAGAACAGACGCAAACAAACACTCAACGGAAATCAGTTAAAGGACAGCAGACATGACTCACAGAAATATGAGATCCACACATCAGAGTTGAAATAAACACACACACACGTTTGTTTTTGTGTAAAGTGTGTTCATCCCATAGGTGTAATGGTTTTTATACTGTACAAACTGTATATTCTCTGGCCCTACACCAACCAACCTAACCCTAACCCTCACAGGAAACTTTGTGCATTTTTACTTTCTCAAAAAAACTCATTCTGTATGATTTATAAGCTTGTTTCCTCATGGAGACCAAAAAGTGTTCCCAAAAGGACATGGATTTCAGATATTGCCATCTTTGCGGGGACATTTGGACCCTATAACATAGTGAATACCATTAAACACACACACACACACGTAGCGATGGCATTCTGCAGGACAGCTAGAACAGGTTTTACTCTTGTAAAGGTCACGCTGAACCTGAGAAGAAGAACATGTTACACTTCTGTTCATTAAACATGAAGCTACTGACTGTTTTACTCTCTTCTTTCAGCATTTCTCCACAGATTCAGCAGAGTCAGCTGGAGAACAGTTTCTCTGAATGATATAAGAATACTCTAACTCTAACATATTATTTAGTGGACGATGTGAACGAGAGCCAATGTTTTCCAGTTATCCTGAACAACAGGAACAGATCTCTCTTCCGGCTCTCATTCAGAAGTAGGTTTGTGTCGATGTGACATGCTGTAGTTTCACAGGGTATTATTTCTGATGGTTATGTTCAAAGCTCTGCTCGGTCTGCAGCTCATTTGGCAGACGCTTGGTCTGAAGTGACTTACACGGAGTTCAAGATATATGTTCGATCAGTTCATACAGTCCCTGTGAATCAAACCTGTGATTGTAATGCTCTGTGTTTGAGCTTCAGGAACACGGTTAATATCACAGATAAGAAACTCATCCTCTTCTTCTACTCTGGCTTGTTTCCTAGTCTCGCTTTCTAATAAACCTGGCATTGAATGCTGTGAATATTACTGGCTCTGTGACAAATTGCTTATCGTGTATCTTTTTGGATAGAAGTCTCTCCTAAATGCATAAATGTAAAAGTTAGATATGGATATGTTGCCTCTATGAAGAGATTGAATTGTTTTTACAGTCCCCTTGTGGTTTCATCCTTATGTATTAGAGGCCTGTTTTTCCAGCGAGAGCGAGGTTATCAGTGTTTACATCAGACGTGTGCCGGCGATAAGAGACAGCACATGTAGGTCATTGCTGAGAATATAGATGCGCTGCCCTTGGATTCCTGTGCCAAGAAATCTTTTCCCTGCCAGGATAGTGATTCCTTCAGTGAGAGTCAATGATTTAGAGGCACAACTAACATTTAATTGGGCCTTTGGGCAGAAAGGTACAGCTGAAATCCCCTCGAGTCAAGCTAGAGATCAAATCATTCATCAAAAGAAATCGTTTATGAACAAAGACTCTCTGCACTATCCTAAAACAGCAAGAAAAATAAGGCTGTGCCCAGAATAACTCACTAGTCTTTCCACATCTATATTACATCTATATACAGTGCTTTTGCTCATTTCAAGACATGTAGAGGTCAGACAGTCATGATGTAGATGCTTGAAGGAAAAAAATAGCCTCTTTAATTGTCATGATCAGAGAACAGGTAAAAAAAAAGTATATCATGATTGACAGGAAAAAGTACAATAGAAAGGAGATGAAAATTATGATATGAGCCCATGTTAAGTGTTCAGGCAGGTCAGAAGATTTTCTGAATGCTTGTTTAAAATAGCTGCAATTTAATGATGGATGATGCTTGTTAGTTGATGGTGATAATGGAGTTTAGTTCAGTGGTGTTTGTGTGTGTAGCTGATGGTGTTTGATGGGTGGAGTTTAGTTCAGTGGTGTTTGTGTGTGTAGCTGATGGTGTTTGATGGGTGGAGTTTAGTCCACTGTTTGTGTGTGTAGCTGATGGTGTTTGATGGGTGGAATTAAGTTCAGTGGTGTTTGTGTGTGCAGCTGATGGTGTTTGATGGGTGGAGCTTATTTCAGTGGTGTTTGTGTGTGTAGCTTATGGTGTTTGATGGGTGGAGTTTAGTCCACTGTTTGTGTGTGTAGCTGATGGTGTTTGATGGGTGGAATTAAGTTCAGTGGTGTTTGTGTGTGCAGCTGATGGTGTTTGATGGGTGGAGTTTAGTCCACTGTTTGTGTGTGTAGCTGATGGTGTTTGATGGGTGGAATTAAGTTCAGTGGTGTTTGTGTGTGCAGCTGATGGTGTTTGATGGGTGGAGCTTATTTCAGTGGTGTTTGTGTGTGTAGCTGATGGTGTTTGATGGGTGGAGTATAGTTCAGTGGTGTTTGTGTGTGTAGCTGATGGTGTTTGATGGGTGGAGCTTATTTCAGTGGTGTTTGTGTGTGTAGCTGATGGGGTTTGATGGGTGGAGTTTATTTCAGTGGTGTTTGTGTATGTAGCTGATGGTGTTTGATGGGTGGAGTTTAGTCCACTGTTTGTGTGTGTAGCTGATGGTGTTTGATGGGTGGAGTTTAGTTCAGTGGTGTTTGTGTGTGTAGCTGATGGTGTTTGATGGGTGGAGCTTATTTCAGTGGTGTTTGTATGTGTAGCTGATGGTGTTTGATGGGTGGAGTTTATTTCAGTGGTGTTTGTGTATGTAGCTGATGGTGTTTGATGGGTGGAGTTTAGTCCACTGTTTGTGTGTGTAGCTGATGGTGTTTGATGGGTGGAGTTTAGTTCAGTGGTGTTTGTGTGTGTAGCTGATTGTGTTTGATGGGTGGAGTTTATTTCAGTGGTGTTTGTGTGTGTAGCTGATGGTGTTTGATGGGTGGAGTTTATTTCAGTGGTGTTTGTGTGTGTAGCTGATGGTGTTTGATGGGTGAAGTTTAGTCCACTGTGTGTGTGTGTAGCTGATGGAGTTTGATGGGTGGAGTTTAGTTCAGTGGTGTTTGTGTGTGTAGCTGATGGTGTTTGATGGGTGGAGTTTAGTTCAGTGGTGTTTGTGTAGCTGATGGTGTTTGATGGGTGGAGTTTAGATCAGTTGTGTTTGTGTAGCTGATGGTGTTTGATGGGTGGAGTTAAGTTCAGTGGTGTTTGTGTGTGCAGCTGATGGTGTTTGATGGGTGGAGCTTATTTCAGTGGTGTTTGTGTGTGTAGCTGATGGTGTTTGATGGGTGGAGTTTAGTCCACTGTTTGTCTGTGTAGCTGATGGTGTTTGATGGGTGGAGTTTAGTTCAGTGGTGTTTGTGTGTGTAGCTGATTGTGTTTGATGGGTGGAGTTTATTTCAGTGGTGTTTGTGTGTCTAGCTGATGGTGTTTGATGGGTGGAGTTTAGTCCACTGTTTGTGTGTGTAGCTGATGGTGTTTGATGGGTGGAGTTTATTTCAGTGTTGTTTGTGTGTGTAGCTGATGGTGTTTGATGGGTGGAGTTTAGTCCACTGTTTGTGTGTGTAGCTGATGGTGTTTGATGGGTGGAGTTTATTTCAGTGTTGTTTGTGTGTGTAGCTGATGGTGTTTGACAGGTGGAGTTTAGTCCACTGTTTGTGTGTGTAGCTGATGGTGTTTGATGGGTGGAGTTTAGATCAGTTGTGTTTGTGTAGCTGATGGTGTTTGATGGGTGGAATTTAGTTCAGCTGTTTGTGTGTGTAGCTGATGGTGTTTGATGGGTGGTGTTTAGTCCACTGTTTGTGTGTGTAGCTGATGGTGTTTGATGGGTGGAGTTTAGATCAGTTGTGTTTGTGTAGCTGATGGTGTTTGATGGGTGGAGTTTAGTTCAGTGGTGTTTGTGTGTGTAGCTGATGGTGTTTGATGGGTGGAGTTTAGGCTACTGTTTGTGTGTGTAGCTTATAGTGTTTGATGGGTGGAGTTTAGTTCAGTGGTGTTTGTGTGTGTAGCTGATGGTGTTTGATGGGTGGAGTTTAGTTCAGTGGTGTTTGTGTAACTGATGGTATTTGATGGGTGGAGTTTAGATCAGTTGTGTTTGTGTAGCTGATGGTGTTTGATGGGTGGAGTTTAGTTCAGTGGTGTTTGTGTGTGTAGCTGATGGTGTTTGATGGGTGGAGTTTAGTTCAGTGGTGTTTGTGTGTGTAGCTGATGGTGTTTGATGGGTGGAGTTTATTTCAGTGGTGTTTGTGTAACTGATGGTATTTGATGGGTGGAGTTTAGATCAGTTGTGTTTGTGTGGAGTTAGGTGACGGGTGGAGTTTAGTTCAGCTGTGTTTTGTGTGTAGTTAGGTCACGGGTGGAGTTTAGTTCAGCGGTTATTGTGTGTATTTAGGTGATGGGTGGAGTTTAGTTCAGTGGTGTTTTGTGTGTAGTTAGGTGACGGGTGGAGTTTAGTTCAGCTGTGTTTTGTGTGTAGTTAGGTAATGGGTGGAGTTTAGTTCAGCTGTTTGTTTGTGTAGTTAGGTGATGGGTGGAGTTTAGTTCAGTGGTGTTTTGTGTGTAGTTAGGTGACGGGTGGAGTTTATTTCAGCTGTGTTTTGTGTGTAGTTAGGTAATGGGTAGAGTTTAGTTCAGCTGTTAGGGGAATGAAACGTCCAAGGTTCAAACCTAAGGTCTGAACCTGGTTGTGCTCGGTCCATTCGTCCACTGACCACTAAACGCCGATCCAAGCCAGGCCAAGCTCACAGACACGCACCCCCCGAGTAGTCCAGGGTTAGAGTGGTTAGGTTAAGGGCCGTGATGTCACCGTGGTTACTGTTGGGTAAGTTTAGGGACAGGGCGGGTATAGCCACAGGGGTTACTGACGGGTAGGTTTAGGGCCAGGGTGGGTATAGCCACAGGGGTTACTGACGGGTAGGTTTAGGGCCAGGGTGGGTATAGCCATAGGGGTTACTAACGGTTAAGTTTAGGGTTGTGGTGTGTTTGACCATAGAAAAGAGGTGTGCAAGTCTAAAAAAGAGAGTCAAAAGGGTAGCAAAATAAAGAGTAGAAAGATAGAAGAAAGAAATCTCAGAATTATGTCTCATTCAGTCCCCTCGGGTGCAGGGTATCCAAACGTTTAATCCATCTACTCTCGGCTCTCAGGCGTACTTTCAGAGACCATAGTGGATTGGTTTGGAGCCCTGTGATTCGGAGGGAGTCGAGGCCATGAGCCAAAAAATGTTTAACCAGGAGCCTGCGTTTTTCTATTTTGTGTACTATATTGTGTGCGTGTTGGCATGCTCTCACTCTCAGTTCATTCTTGGTCTGGCCGACATACTGCTTTCGACATTTGAGACAGTATATGAGATAAATACAATTTACACTCTCATGTGACAGAGAATGAGACAACTTGAAAACCTGGCCATTAAATCTGTTCTTGACCCATCTCGATGGGATGAAATATTTGCACTTGCCTATCCGGCCTTTAGGCGAAGGAGTCGGGAGTTTGCTCTGTACTAAAACATCTAAGATATTTTTGTTCCTCCTATAGGCCGCGATAGGTTTATGGTGTTGTAGAAAATTTGTGGAAGTCAAGAACCGAGTAAAATTAGATTTAATGGCCTGGTTGAGCTGTGTACTGAAGCACGAGTAATGTGTCACCAAAGGTATAATTTTATTCCTGTTTGTCGTGTCCGGGGCAGGCAGAGATTTAGGTGTGTCAAAAGATTTAAGTATATTTCTCAAGAAAGAGCGTGAGTATCCGCGTTGTGTCAAGGCCTTGAAAAGAGTGTTTGTTGCTGTAAAGAAAAATGTCTGTTCTGTGCAAATGCGTTTAAATCTGAGTAATTGTGACTTCACAATCCCCCTGAAAGTGTGTTTAGGGTGGAAACTGTGTTTATGTAAGAGTGAGTGTGTATCCGTCTCTTTAAAATATACTCTAAAATCCAGCTTTCCTGTGGAGAGGAAGTTGGGGCCCTTATAGGACACGACGTCCAGGAAATTGACCTCAGAATCATTAACTGTGAATTTGATCTTTATTGAGGTTTGGTGTGTATTCAGATGTTCAGTAAAAGTGACAAAATCAGCCATCGAGTGAGTCCAGACACCCCAGATGTCGTCCAGAAACCTATAATAGGCAAATGGTTTTTTCTCTGCTGAGGCTAAAGCAGACTCTTCCCAGTCCGCCATAAATATATTGGCGTACGAGGGGGCAAACTTTTTGCCCATTGCAGTGCCTTTTATTTGTAGATAAAATTTGGAGTCGAATTCGAAATCGTTTTTAGTTAAGTTAATCTCAAGCAGTTTTAAAATGTAATCATCAGGTCTTTTAGAATCAGGAAATTTTTTCATGAACTTTTTGACTGCCTCAAGGCCAACTTCTGTCTCAATGTTAGTATATAAACTATCGATATCAATTGTAAAGAGAATGGCGCTTGGAGGAATTTTTAATCTGCCAATTTTGGAAATAAAATCATATGTGTCTTTTAGATAACTGGGGTGTCTGATAGAAAGAGGGTTGAGAAAGTGCTCTAGATACTCAGCAACATAGTAAGTTTCACTGTTACAATCCGAGACGATAGGTCTTCCTGGAGGTATCTGAAAGGGGATACTCCAGCCCTTGGGTGCCTTATGTATTTTAGGTAATAAATAAAATCTTCTAGGCCTAGGTGGGCCGTCACCTATTAAATATTCCTTCTGAGCCCCATTAATGATTTTCTTCGAGCACATTTCTTCTAAAATTTCTCTTACTTCATCGATGGTCTCTGTATATATCGGTTCTTCAAGAGCCCGATAGTGGTCACTCACAGCTAGTTGTCTCTTAGCTTCATAAATATACTGATCTCTGTCTAGAATCACTGTAGAGTTACCTTTATCCGCCGGTTTTATGACGATATCTCTGTTCTTTTGTAAATCTAAAATAGCTTTCATCTCTCCCTTCGATAAGTTTCTGTTTTCTTTGATACCCCAATTGATGTGTTTGTATGCATATAAATCAGCTCTAATGATGTTTGATATTTCTTTGGGGAGGCTGGACAACACTGGCGACCAATCTGAGGCGTGAGTAAAAGGGAGTTTCTTTTTCGAGATACTCTTCCCTTCAAAAAAGGTTTCTAGTTTCAGTCTGCGATGATACGTTTGAAGGTCTTTTAACAATTCTATTCTTTGTGTCTTAAAACCGTGCGGAGTAGGAATAAAAGAGAGTCCTTTCGTCAGCACTGAGGTTTGTTCTTCACTGAGAACCAGCGACCGCGAAAGGTTTATAATGAGTTTGTTGGAGCCACCTATTGGGCTTGTGCTGAACGGCAGTTTAACGCTGTCATCCAGAGTTCAAGGATGGCCCTCGCTGTCGCTGGTTTCCAGTGGACACCATCACCCTCAACGTGAAAGAGTGCTGACGGAAGTGCAGGTATGGAATTCAAGTGATTCTTTATATGAGTGTTCAAGTGCTCTAGTATACCCTGTTCCCCCTGGGGGAGGGTCCTCGAAAAGTTGATGAGAGGGAATAGAATCTCTGTCCCAGGCATTCTTTTCTTTATAATACTGTACGCCTTCTGCAATTCAGTGGTGGCTGACATGCGGTATCTCTGTTGTCTGTTGTTAAGACCAAACGCAACAATCATTTTTTCTGGTACCGTCTCGAGTATAGCTTTCTCAATCAGCGTGCCCGCATGGTGAATCTTAGCCCCCGGGTAGCTTTCTACCTGCAGATCGGGGCAGTTGGACGCTGGGAACCTAGCTAAGTTTGAGTCACCGATTATGACAAATTTTTTGCTGATTTTAAGGTTCCAGTCTGTTAGTTTACGTTTCGTATTGATGTGTCGGTTAGGTAAACTCCCTGGAGTCAAGGGTAGCATGGGGATTTTCGTCGTCACCCTCAGTGTTTGAGGTGTCGTGAGTGGTGGTGCCTTGCGCATGCTGGTAAAGATGGGCGCAATTCTGGGCAATTCAGGTGATGAGTTTTCAGATGCTGTTTCCCGATGTTCCGACTCCCCGATCTGTTGCGCTGCTTCCTTTAAAAATTCATGTAAAAGTGCAGATGGCTCAAGATGTTGATCTGAGTGGTCAGAGAAGAGAAGGTCGCTGGAGTGAGTCGATCCCGTCTTTTGAAAGGGACAAGGATATGAGTCCTCCTCCCCATCAGGAGCCAGAAGGGCCACCACGGGTTCCTCCAACCGCTGGGGGCCGACGAAATCCATCTGTCGGTCCACCTCAGCAGGAACAGGAACCCATGTGGGCTCCTCCAGAGGGGGCAGGGTGTCCCTGCAGTGCTTCTCTTTACGGGTTTTTTTAGTTGCTCTTTGTTCGAGAGGAGGGAGTTCTGTTGCCTGTATGGGCTGGGACTCTATCTCTCGTGTGTTATCCGCCTCTTGAGTCAGAAGGGGTTCAACAGCCTGTATGGGCTGGAGTGTTTCTTGAAGGCCCACCGTGGGGACTTCCTCATTGAGCGGCCAATCCCCCCTGACTAATAAACCCGGAGAAGTCTGAATCTCAACAGTATGCGATGTAGTCTGAGTACGAATCAGTGAGTCAGTGGTGATTACACGTGGTAATGTTACTGTGGCACCTGCAACCTGTGTGGCAGTAGTGACAGGTACGCGTGTTACTTGTGGTGGTGAAACTGTGGTGCAAGCTGCCTGCGCGGTGGTAGCCACACCACTGGTGGATGCGTGTCCACCCCGTGTCACTACCTCCGCGTAGGTCGGTGCACATGCATTCTCAGTTCTGAGTGTAACCGAAGAGTTTGGCATTTCTGCCGTAATGAGAGCTTCCGCCTGCTCAATTGACTCTGGAGTGATTCGACTGTGAAAATTTCTATTAGCCCAGCCGGCAGCTATCTCAAATGCCTTTGGCCAATCATGGTGGTTGTTCTGTGTACGAACATTTTGTAGAGCTTCATCAATCAGAGTTTCGTAGTGTTGTTTGTGTGTGCAGCTGATGGTGTTTGATGGGTGGAGTTTAGGCCACTGTTTGTGTGTGTAGCTGATAGTGTTTGATGGGTGGAGTTTAGTTCAGTGGTGTTTGTGTGTGTAGCTGATGGTGTTTGATGGGTGGAGCTTATTTCAGTGGTGTTTGTGTGTGTAGCTGATGGTGTTTGATGGGTGGAGTTTATTTAAGTGGTGTTTGTGTGTGTAGCTGATGGTGTTTGATGGGTGGAGTTTATTTCAGTGGTGTTTGTGTAGCTGATGGTGTTTGATGGGTGGAGTTTAGGCCACTGTTTGTGTGTGTAGCTGATAGTGTTTGATGGGTGGAGTTTAGTTCAGTGGTGTTTGTGTGTGTAGCTGATGGTGTTTGATGGGTGGAGTTTATTTCAGTGGTGTTTGTGTAACTGATAGTGTTTGATGGGTGGAGTTTAGTTCAGTGGTGTTTGTGTGTGTAGCTGATGGTGTTTGATGGGTGGAGTTTATTTCAGTGGTGTTTGTGTAACTGATGGTATTTGATGGGTGGAGTTTAGTTCAGTTGTGTTTGTGTGTAGTTAGGTGACGGGTGGAGTTTAGTTCAGTGGTGTTTTGTGTGTAGTTAGGTGATGGGTGGAGTTTAGTTCAGCTGTGTTTTGTGTGTAGCTAGGTGATGGGTGGAGTTTAGTTCAGTGGTGTTTTGTGTGTAGTTAGGTGATGGGTGGAGTTTAGTTCAGTGGTGTTTTGTGTGTAGTTAGGTGACGGGTGGAGTTTAGTTCAGTGGTGTTTTGTGTGTATTTAGGTGATGGGTGGAGTTTAGTTCAGCGGTGTTTTGTGTGTAGTTGGGTGATGGGTGGAGTTTAGTTCAGTGGTGTTTTGTGTGCAGTTAGGTGACGGTGGAGTTTAGTTCAGCGGTGTTTTGTGTGTAGTTAGGTGATGGGTGGAGTTTAGTTCAGTGGTGTTTGTGTGTGCAGCTGATGGTGTTTGATGGGTGGAGTTTAGGCCACTGTTTGTGTGTGTAGCTGATAGTGTTTGATGGGTGGAGTTTAGTTCAGTGGTGTTTGTGTGTGTAGCTGATGGTGTTTGATGGGTGGAGCTTATTTCAGTGGTGTTTGTGTGTGTAGCTGATGGTGTTTGATGGGTGGAGTTTATTTAAGTGGTGTTTGTGTGTGTAGCTGATGGTGTTTGATGGGTGGAGTTTATTTCAGTGGTGTTTGTGTAGCTGATGGTGTTTGATGGGTGGAGTTTAGGCCACTGTTTGTGTGTGTAGCTGATAGTGTTTGATGGGTGGAGTTTAGTTCAGTGGTGTTTGTGTGTGTAGCTGATGGTGTTTGATGGGTGGAGTTTATTTCAGTGGTGTTTGTGTAACTGATAGTGTTTGATGGGTGGAGTTTAGTTCAGTGGTGTTTGTGTGTGTAGCTGATGGTGTTTGATGGGTGGAGTTTATTTCAGTGGTGTTTGTGTAACTGATGGTATTTGATGGGTGGAGTTTAGTTCAGTTGTGTTTGTGTGTAGTTAGGTGACGGGTGGAGTTTAGTTCAGTGGTGTTTTGTGTGTAGTTAGGTGACGGGTGGAGTTTAGTTCAGCGGTGTTTTGTGTGTAGTTAGGTGATGGGTGGAGTTTAGTTCAGCTGTGTTTTGTGTGTAGTTAGGTGATGGGTGGAGTTTAGTTCAGCTGTGTTTTGTGTGTAGTTAGGTGATGGGTGGAGTTTAGTTCAGCCGTGTTTTGTGTGTAGTTAGGTGATGGGTGGAGTTTAGTTCAGCGGTGTTTTGTGTGTAGCTAGGTGATGGGTGGAGTTTAGTTCAGCGGTGTTTTGTGTGTAGCTAGGTGATGGGTGGAGTTTAGTTCAGCGGTGTTTTGTGTGTAGTTAGGTGATGGGTGGAGTTAGCAGATGCAGCAGCAGCTCGTGGAGCTTCAGTCAGATGCACAGCTCTAAATCGCTCTGACCGTCGCGCACTTTCTCAGATGAGTTTCTGTTTCCAGCGCGCTGAGTTAGGCAGCTGGAGGACTGGTTCATTTCAGCGATGTCCTGGTCGCGTGCGCAGCGGTAAGTTTGTGGGGTGATGTGAAGGTGATTATCAGCGGAGGATCGAGGTTCGAGCTGCGGGAGGATGAATGTATTTCCCCGGCTCGGATTCTCATTTCTGCTGCTCTTCTGCGCGTCTGTTTCTGCTCAAGGTGAAATATCGATATTAATATCTACACTATATTATTCTTACTTAACTGATTTAGTGACGCGCATCATCACTATCTGTTGCGTTTCTACTGCTGTCAGTCAACTGTGGTGATTAGGTGTGTTTATTTGTTCAGAGTGTTTGATCAATAAACACTACATCAACTACATGTGTTGAAGTGTGAGATATGATATATGACATGCCAGTGTTTATTCATCAGTAACGCGTGTGTGTGTGTGTGTGTGTGTGTGTGTGTGTGTGTGTGTGTGCGTGCGTGTGTGTGTGTGTTTAGGTTCAGAATGTGGAGCTGGATGTCATCACGGCATCTGTGAGCAGTCTGGAGAATGCAGGTGTGTGTGTGTGTGTGTGTTAGAGGTATTTATTCTTTTTAGAAACTATTGAACAATTGAATGCTGTCATTGTGTGAGAGATTTTAAACTATGCCTAGAGGAGTCTCACTTACTGTAGGCTATGTAACCCTAACCACAAAACCAGTCATAAGAGTCAGTTTTGTTGTTGTTGTGTCATCATCTGAAGCTGAATAAATGATCTCTCCAGTGATGTGTGGTTTGTTCGGAGGACAATATTTGTCTGAGATACAACTATTTGAAAATCTGGAATCTGAGGGAGCAAAAAAATCTAAATATTGAGAAAATCATCTTTAAAGTTGTTCAGATGAAGTTCTTAGCAATGCATATTACTTATCAAACATTACGTTTTGATATATTTACGGTAGGAGATTTACTAAATATCTTCATGGAACATGATCTTTACTTAATATCCGAATGATTCTTGGCATAAAAGAGAAATGTATAATTGTGACTCATACAATGTATTGTTGTCTATTTCTACAAATATACGCCTGTGACACTGATGACTGCTTCTGTGCTGCAGGGTTACGAATGTTCTTAAGAAACAATTAAAGGTCAGTGACACATATTGGAATGGATATGTGTGTGTGTGTGTGTGTGTGTGTGTGTGTGTGTTACAGGTGCAGAGCAGGTTGGCGCGGTGCGGTGTGTGATCAGTGTGTTCCTTCACCTGACTGTGTTCACGGAGTGTGTGAAGAACCCGGGCAGTGTGTCTGTGAGCGCGGATGGACAGGAGCCTGCTGTGATCGAGGTCCAGAGTCCTACAGAACTTTATAAAGGAGCATCAGCAGAGATGAACATGCATGGCCTGAGTTTTTAGAAATAGATTGATTCAACTCAGCACACTGTGATCTTTCCTCAGGATTCGTCTTCGAGCTTCAGCATGCAGCAGATGTAGTGTTGTGTTGTGTGAACGCTGGAGCTGTGCTGTGACAGTAACTGTGTGAATCTGTTGTTTTCTCTCAGAGGTTCACCGGTGTTCATCAAAGCTCTGCTCGGGAAACTCTACCTGTGTGGAGACCAGAGGAGGAGGACACGTCTGCCTCTGTTCTCCTGGACACACAGGAGAAAACTGCCAGCTGAAGAAAAGACTGTGTTCAGAGAACAGGTGCCTGATTCTCACTGAAGAAGAGACAGAACCACACACTGTGTCCTCTCTTAAACATCTCTGGAGTGAATAACTAGTCAGAAATATCTCATAGACTGCATAGATCATCCTTATTTGATCACATCTTTACACTTTTCAAGTCAAGTCACATTTATTTCTCTGTTTTATACAATACAGATTGGTTCAAAGCAGCTTTACAGTAATAAACAGGAAGATACCAGAATCAGTGATGCAAACTTCATCAAATTTTAAACAAACTCAAATTCCGCTGTAAATCAGATGACAGTGTAGTTTTTCAGTCAATATTGCAAAATTCTTCAATCATGAAGGAAATTTGACTCAGTTGTACAGCATAACAATACAGTTATTATTCAGATCAATTCCAGCCAAAAAACGAAGTGTTAAAGTGTCTAAGACTTCATATTTTCAAATTTAAAAAACTACATTTGTGTAACATTTTAATTAAAATATGTCACTTCTTTTGATATTTTGCTAGATGTGACCCTGGATCACCAAACCAGTCACAATTGAGATAAATGATCTCTCCACTGATGTGTGGTTTGTTCGGAGGACAATATTTGTCTGAGATACAACTATTTGAAAATCTGGAATCTGAGGGAGCAAAAAAATCTAAATATTGAGAAAATCATCTTTAAACTTGTTCAGATGAAGTTCTTAGCAATGCATATTACTAATCAGAAATTAAGTTTTGATATATTTACGGTAGGAGATTTACTAAATATCTTCATGAACATGATCTTTACTTAATATCCTAATGATTTTTGGCATAAAAGAGAAATGTATAATTGTGACTCATACAGTGTATTGTTGTGTATTTCTCCAAATATACGTCTGTGACACTGATGACTGCTTCTGTGCTGCAGGGACACAGATAATGCAAAAGTCATGATTTTCCAGCAGTTTTTAACTGATGTGTTTGCTCTCCTCCGCAGCTCTCGCTGTCAGAACGGAGGAACCTGTGTGAACACGAGTGACTCTTGTCTCTGTCCTCCTGGATTCACCGGCTCGTCCTGTGAGCTCCACATCAGCAAGCTCAAGCACAAACCCCGAGTGAAGGTGTCAGGTCCGGCTCACACTTTCCACAAGCAGCTGCAGCGTCCGGCCGAGTCTGATCCGCTGGTCACCCGCAGCCAGATCATCTGCTTCTCTGTTCTGGGTCTCCTCACCTGTGTGGTGATCCTGGTCACGACGGGCATCGTCTTCTTCCCCCGCTGTGAGACGTGGATGGCCAACACTAAGTACAGCCAGCTGGTGCGACAGCAGAGAGATCTGAGAGCATCTGACCACGAGCAGCATTCACTCAACATCATCCTGCCGGAGAACATCAAGATGAGCAACTACAGCAGGCTTTACACGACCATATGAAGCTGATCCATGACCGAGCGCTTAGGTGCTTTAGACAAAAGAGAGAACATGAGAAACAGCGAACCAGACACACAGAGAAATACATGGTTTCCAGTTAACTCTAGTTACACTCAGTGTTTGAGTTCAGTGACTAGTTCATGGTTAAAGCTGCATAAACAGATTCACCTTATCTTCATGTTTTCATCACCTGAGCGTTTCATTTCCATGCACATATTTACATGTGTACAAACGATTAATGTAGCACTAAATAAACCATTGTTTTCAGCTCCACAAACAATTATTAATATTTCTGATTGCTCATGCTGTCTTGACTGATATGGGTTTGCATTTTGGATTGTCTCTTTTTAACTAGGGCTTTCATTACTCACTGATGGATGTTTGTTCTTGTTTTAAGCATAATTTTATTCAATTTATAAAACATTTTGCATTTGCAGTAAATTCATGTTGATTTAAGAATATTTAGATATTTAATCATTCAGCAGAAGCTTGTATCCAAATCAGGACGATGGAAGCAATCGAAATCAACAAAAGAGCAATGATTCGCAAAGATAATTCTACTGGAAAACAAAAATACACAAGCGATATTCTTATTTGCAGTGTATGCAACATTTAAGGCTAATCTTTTTGAAGCATTCGTTTGTGGAAAGACGAAAAGTTTTTAAGACCCACAGAAACTTGTTTTCTTGTTAAATGAAGTTGTTTTTTCGGAACTCATTGTTAGATATTAACTATCGTTTTAAGCATAAACACACAAGACTTTAATATTCTTTATCTTCTGTACATCAGAGACTATATCACCATGCTGTGTTCAGGTCTGTTTATTCCTTCTTCTTCTTCTTTTATTTGGTCTCACAAGGTCTTATAAAAGAACAAAAGCTTGTCCTCTACACTAGCTCAGATTTCTGCTGGATTGCTGAGGGTTATTGGTGATGGAAGGAGGTGAATGTCCGCTCGTTAGTTCCTGGACCGTAGCTGGTCAGGGGACGGTCTTTGCTGCCATCTTCCGGTCAGACTCGGAATAACCTGCTCTTTCTCTGTTTCCGTCTCACCTCTGAACGCTTTTAATTCGGAATGAAATGAAGATGTGTGTCGCGGCTTCATGGTGAAATATCCTCGATGGAAGTGTCAGCAGGTGAGTGACGCTGATCTGATGTGGATATAGAAACATATATCTATGGTGTAAACCAGTGAGGATGTGTTTGTGTCGTTAGAAGCTGAGATGTTGGGACTGAGCTCATAAGACTCGTGTTTAGGACAGCAGTGTTATAAACCCTGGTCAGAGATGCATCCCACAGTTAGTTATATGACTTGGTTGGTTAGATCTATTGACTAGATTTCACTTTTAGCCAGTCATTTTCATTCTGAACGCGTGTCTCGTTTTGTTTCGCGTATTTTGTTCAGTTTGATGCCTGGTTTTGTATCTCATCGGTGTTTCCACTAAAGAATCTTTCCGGTTTGAATAGAGCTTGATGAAGATATAGTCCGATATATCGGGCGGTCTCAAATATATATTTCAATGCATTTCCTATCGCTAACATATGCTTTAAAATATATTTACGCAAATATGTTTCCAGGGTCTTTCTCTGGAAATGTCATTTTTTTTCCCCACAGCCTTTACAGAAATGTTACACGTAAAACATTTCAGGGTTAAACATTCTTTATATTTTAATATGAAACGATATATTATTTGAAGTTACACCTTCTTGAGCATCAATGTGGATTTATTTATTTAGGCTTATTATATAGAATTACAGACTGCACAAAACTGCTGGTCCCTACAGCTAAGTACAGATGGGAAGGTCAAAAACAGGGTCATCTACCGTTTAAAATAAAATATTGTCTTGATAACACAGAAAAATAAAAACATTTTAAGACATCTTGCCATACCAAAGGTGGACATTTCTGTAGAATTACCCTTCTATAAATATATATTTGTCCATTTTTGAAAGTACATTTTAGAAATATAAAAATATTTTTTATTATTATTTATTTTAATCTCAGAAAATAGATTGATATGCCACATTTGAAGGAAAACTTTATTGTCTGGAGCACATTTTAAAACAAAATGAATGAAGTCTGCTGTAAGACTGGAAATCTGTTTTCTTGCCATACATTTTTAGCTATATTTTGGTATATGAAGGCTGAAAATAAATATACTTTAAATTTCAAAAATAAGTTCCATCCAGCTTCAGTGTTTACAGCAGTATATATTTGTGTGTGAGGATGTATAGCTGTGAACAGCTGTAAACCAGAGGTTGAGCTGTGGTCTGAGGACAGCAGATGTATGGACGCTCCGCAGGGGTTATCTGTCAGCTCTCTGTGATGGAGACGTCTCATCCGTTTCTGTGTGATTCTGAAGCTGTTCCCATGAATACAGCGAGGACCAGCTGGAAACTCCTTTACCCCTTCATAGAAAAACATTTCGCTTTTGTCTCGGACTGTTTCCAGGAATTGAAGACCAGCGAAATGATTCTGAATGTGTCTTCTGTTCCTCTGGAATCCCTGCATGCTCTGCATACATAATACACACTGTTTTAGACACACATCAAATCTTATGAAATGCATCACACTCAACAATATAGTAACAGCTTTGACTCTGCAGATCCCATAACGAACAGAACGTTTGATTATTTGTGTGTGTGTGTGTGTGTGTGTGTCTGTGTGTGTGTGTGTGTGTGTGTGTGTGTGTGTCTGTCTCTGTGTGTGTGTGTGTCTGTGTGTGTGTGTCTGTCTGTGTGTGTGTCTGTGTGTGTGTGTGTGTGTGTGTGTGTGTGTGTGTGTGTCTGTCTGTGTGTGTGTGTGTCTGTGTGTGTGTGTGTGTGTGTCTGTCTGTGTGTGTGTCTGTGTGTGTGTGTGTGTGTGTGTGTGTGTGTGTGTGTGTGTGACGGTTGTGTCTGTGTGTGTGTGTGTGTGTGTGTGTGTGTGTGTGTGTCTGTGTCTGTGTGTCTGTGTCTGTGTGTGTGTGTCTGTGTCTGTGTCTGTGTGTGTGTGTGTGTGTGTGTGTGTGTGTGTCTGTGTGTGTGTGTGTGTGTGTGTGTGTCTGTGTGTGTGTGTGTGTGTGTGTGTGTGTGACGTGTGTGTCTGTCTGTCTGTGTGTGTGTCTGTGTGTGTGTGTGTGTCTGTGTCTGTGTCTGTATGTGTGTCTGTGTCTGTGTGTGTGTGTGTGTGTGTGTGTCTGTCTGTGTGTGTCTGTGTGTCTGTGTGTGTGTGTGTGTGTGTCTGTGTATGTGTGTGTGTGTGTCTGTGTGTGTGTGTGTGTCTGTGTCTGTGTGTGTCTGTGTGTGTGTGTGTGTGTGTGTGTGTGTGTGTGTCTGTGTGTCTGTGTGTGTGTGTGTGTGTGACGGTTGTGTCTGTGTCTGTGTGTGTGTGTGTGTGTGTGTGTCTGTGTCTGTGTGTGTGTGTGTGTGTGTGTGTGTGTGTGTGTGTGTGTGTGTGTGTGTGTGTGTGTGTGTGTGTGTGTGTGTGACGGTTGTGTCTGTGTGTGTGTGTGTGTGTGTGTGTGTGTGTGTGTGTGTGTGTGTGTGTGTGTGGGTGTGTGTGTCGGTCTGTGTGTGTGTGTGTCTGTCTGTCTTTGTGTGTGTGTATGTCTGTCTCTGTGTGTGTGTGTGTGTGTGTGTGTGTGTGTGTGTCTGTCTGTGTCTGTGTGTCTGTGTCTGTGTGTGTGTGTGTGTGTCTGTGTCTGTGTGTGTGTGTGTGTGTGTGTGTGTGTGTGTGTGTGACGGTTGTGTCTGTGTGTGTGTGTGTGTGTGTCTGTGTGTGTGTGTGTCTGTGTCTGTGTGTGTGTCTGTGTGTGTCTGTGTCTGTGTGTGTGTGTGTGTGTGTGTGTGTGTGTGTGTGTGTGTGTGTGTGTCTGTGTGTGTGTGTGTGTGTGTGTGTGTGTGTGTGTGTGTCTGTGTCTGTGTGTGTGTGTGTGTGTGTGTGTGTGTGTCTGTGTCTGTGTGTCTGTGTCTGTGTGTGTGTGTGTGTGTGTGTGTGTGTGTGTCTGTCTGTGTGTGTCTCTGTGTCTGTCTGTGTGTGTGTGTGTATGTGTGTCTGTGTGTGTGTGTGTGTGTGTGTGTGTGTCTGTCTGTCTGTGTGTGTGTGTGTGTGTGTGTGTGTGTGTCTGTGTCTGTGTCTGTGTCTGTGTGTGTGTGTGTGTGTGTGTGTCTGTGTCTGTGTCTGTGTGTGTGTCTGTGTGTGTGTCTGTGTCTGTGTCTGTGTCTGTGTCTGTGTGTGTGTCTGTGTGTCTGTGTCTGTGTCTGTGTCTGTGTGTGTGTCTGTGTGTGTGTGTGTGTGTGTGTGTGTCTGTGTCTGTGTGTGTGTGTGTGTGTGTGTGTGTGTGTGTGTGTGTGTGTGTGTGTGTCTGTGTCTGTGTGTGTGTCTGTGTCTGTGTCTGTGTCTGTGTCTGTGTGTGTGTCTGTGTCTGTGTCTGTGTGTGTGTGTGTGTGTGTGTGTGTGTGTGTGTGTGTGAGACGGTTGTGTCTAACAAGCACCCTTCACATCTGTATATAACACGACCCCTTGCACATTATTCGAAAGATTTATACTGTATGTATTGATTATGAAGTGATTTTTTTATAGTGTAAACCACACTAAAAGTCCTTAAGTATAATACTTCCAAGTTATTTAGGGTCTGGGATATTAGATGAAGATTTATATGAGCACACATCAGAAAGAGCTGACAGTAAAACAGGAAAGAAGCCATATTTACTAAGAGTGTTGGAAGTGATTTACAGTAAAGAGGCTGATCCATCAGAGCTGTCAGAGTCATGTGTAAAGTGGGTTACATGCACTAATCGTTCTGGGAAGCTTTGAAAGTCA
>NC_081786.1:160000-195000 GCF_963082965.1 Carassius carassius | reverse complement strand
TTACGATATTAAATAAGTGCCCGTTTGGAAATGTTTTCATGATGTGAGAATGTAGATAGTCACTGTGACACAAATAAATCAGTGCATATCTCCAGAGCGAGTGTTAGAAGCAGTAACAATAAAATAAAAGCTGATGAGACTGAAATGAGGGGTTACAGGCCTTTCATTCCAGCTCTCTGAGCTCGTTAAATCATGCAAAACTCTTCCACAGAAGAGAAATACAATCACTCGGGACTCCTAGAATCTACCAATTACTCAAGAGACTAAAGTTTTGTTGTACGTGTCAACACATTCACACTCATGTTTACAAGTTTCAGTTTTTGCAGTGTTGCTTCACCGTGTATCTCATCATGAACTGTTAACTTCATCAGAGCATTGGCAGATGGAGTCAGTGGAGCTGCTGATAAAGCTGAACCTGGGTGTCATCAGCATAGCTGTGATTGGCAAATTGGTTAAAAGCAACCCCCCCCACACACACACACACACTGCCTGTAATGCACTCATCTCGCTGTATACAGTGGCACACGAGAGTGACATATTTCTCAGGACGCCACAGGAATGTGTGCATCTTTGTACAAAACGCAGAACCATTGAGTTTGAGAGAAGAATGCACATAGTTCAAAGAGCCTCGTGACTGTGAGAATATCAGACGTGTCCTCTGTGACTGCGACCGCCGGTTTGTGTGAGCAGAGCAAGGGACGCTGGGAATCAAAGAGGAGGATGATGACAGTTCGCCGGTGACCGTCTTCATGGTGTTTCATCAGCGCTGGACCTGAGCCACATCAGTAAGCCTGTGCATCACACTGGGTGATTTTCCAGCTCGCTGTCCTCAGATAAACCCAGCGCCGCTGCCAAGAGCCAGCTCGCTTTACAGAAGGTAACTGGGTTACAAGCCAAGCAGACAGAAGCCCAGGGAATAAATCAATCATTCCTGAAGAACACACTAAACTGAGAGATCAGACTGGAAGCTGCAGATCCGGACGGGGTTTGTGGATCCCAATCTCAATCTGATTTAATTACACGGATGCTATTTAAACTGAACCGAGCTGGATGATGACATCACTGAATTCAATGATGAACTGCCTTTAACTGAAAATTGAGTGTTAAGTATTGTCCTTCTGCGTTATTGAGACACTATTTTCCTATTTAATACTGTAAAGTGCTGTGACACAAACTGTATTGTTAAAACCGCTGTATGAATAAAGGTGAGTTGACTCAGACGAGAATAAAGATGTTTCTGAAGGACTTCAGTCGAGATGATGAAGATGTAGCTCTGATTTTGCACTGATGCTGCATTCCTCTTTTTGGAACACAAATCTTCTGACTCTCTTAAATTGAGTGAAGAAACAAGGTTAAGCAACACACGTCCGGCAGAATGAACTCATGACAGTCAGAAGAACAGAGAGAATAAGAAGAAGAATAATCCGGTTTAGAGAGAGAAGACCGAGACGACGCATCTAGACATACAGTCTTGTTCCTCTGACATGATTATGTGTTCACTTCATCCTGAAGAATGCCACAAGGAAAGCAGATTATTTTGTTGCTTTCACAAATAGTAGTCTAAGAAATCTCAGATATCTCAACAGCCTGAATATGTTTGGGTAGAATCCATTAAAAAAATATAAACGGAAAGAAGGGTTTGTTTCTTCTGAAAGAGTCTTCAGAGTGAGTTTCATCATAATCTGAAAGCTTTGTGTGTCTCCGTCTCATTCCCATCTTAGAGAGTGTGAGGATACTGCAGAAGACACTGGAAGGATTTACACTCGAGGCACAGAACAGAACTCCCAGTGTCCTCCTGAAACCCCTCGTTTCCCCACACGCCCCCACATCTCTACATCACTGCGTGGGAAGAAAGACATAACTCTGAGTCTCTGTTTCTGCTGCTGCCATGTCGTGGAGAAGCTGTGTGTTTCTCTGTGAAAGCAAAACGACTTTGTTTGATCTTCCAAAAGAGGACACAACAAGAAATCAGTGGCTATGTTGTATTTCAACACTGTTCCAGAACAGATCAACCCAAATATTCAGGTGTGTGCTGCACATTTTACGGAGGACGAGGACTGTTTCCTGAACCAGTCTGTGGCTCCTATAAAGTTAGTCTGGTGCTTCTGACTCACAGACTGTAAGTACATTATTAATATTTAGATAATTTGTCAATGATGATTCTACCGTGAGTCTAGCGCAGTGTAGAGTAGAGCTTGTTGTTAGTTGTTTCTGAGATCACAAATGCAAACATGGTTTTATGTTTATGCAGCGCGATACGCAACCCAACACATAAAAACACAGTGTAAGTCATTATAATCAGTAATTATGTCTGCAGTGGATCAACAAATGCCTCGTTTGTAATGGGTTTTATTGGTTTTGTCTCGTATGATGACATCAATGGAAAAAACTTTTCAAAAAGTTGACCCTTAAGACTGGTTTTGTGCTCCAGGGTCACATATAGAGTTTACGTGCACATTTGCAAATAAGAGATGAATATAATGCATGAAGCGCCGCTGTCCTCCGCTGGCATCCGTCACAGACGTGCTCCTGTGGATATTCACATGTAACATACACCGCGCATATGAACACTCACTCTGTCTGTACTAATGTGTGTCCTATTTTCGTCTGGCTAAATGTTCTTTGAACATCATAGAACGCATTCTGAACTTCTGAACTTAACCTGCAACATATTTAAAGCGCAATACGATACAGTGTGCAGAATCTTACATGTTTAGGTTGAAAGGTGATCCAGCAAAGCAACGGCTGTTTTAAATCACGTGTGAGAAACAATAACTACCGTCAACACTATAGCAAAAAAATAAAATAAAATATCACTGATTATTTAAGGAATGAAACAAGTGACTGAGAGAGAGTCACCTGAATCATTCATTCAGTCCGTTTCTTAAAAAACAATGATTTATTGATTCATGAATTCACAAGCTCTCGATTCAATTTGATTAAATTCCATGTTGTCCTAGAGTTTAGATGGATGGATGGACTTTTTTATTTTATTTGGCCAGTCATGTTTTGATTTGTATGTTGTTGATGAATGAATGTTTCTAGGACACAGTAATGACAGCACCTCATGCAGCGACTCCAAACTAAACTACTTGAAAGTGTATAGACACTTGATGTATGTGAACAGTAGCATCAGCCTCCTGGAAATTAAAAAGCATTTGCTGTGCTACAGCTGTAAAATTGTCCCAAATTACAAACTATACACTATGCACTTATGATATCAGTGTCCCTGCAGCACAGAAGCAGTCATCAGTGTCACAGACGTATATTTGGAGAAATACACAACAATACACTGTATGAGTCACAATTATACATTTCTCTTTTATGCCAAAAATCATTAGGATATTAAGTAAAGATCATGTTCCATGAAGATATTTAGTAAATCTCCTACTGTAAATATATCAAAACTTAATGTTTGATTAGTAATATGCATTGCTAAGAACTTCATCTGAACAACTTTAAAGATGATTTTCATATAGTTTCAATTCAGAACTCTGCCAAATATTGTCCTATCCTAACAAACCATATACATTAATGAAAAACTCATTTATTCAGCTTTTTGGTGATGCATAAATCTCAAATTATGAGATTTGAAGAATTAAAAAAAAATGTACCCCTGTTGTCTAGGGTCACATATAATGCGTAATATACTGTATATTACATAAGGTTATTTTATTCTCCAGCATTGGAGTATAACAGACGCTCCCTGCAGCTGAGAGTGCATGAGCAGTTCTTCTTCTTTTTCGGTTAAATAAAGCTGCTTTACACTGCCAAGTTAACGATGCTGTGTCTGCTTACAATTCTGTGTAAAAAATGCAGTGTAGAAGCCAGACTAAATTGTGCCTGTTTTGATACTCAGATTCAGTATCAAAATACAGCATAAAGCAGCATTAAACAGTGTGTGTAAAGACCCAGTGGTGTTAACAAGCCACCAATAGAAGGCGACCAATTACCACCAGAAACACACAGGGGCCATCACAGTTTCCATTATAACCAGTTAAACCATTACCCATTCTGTGATAGTTTCTATTGTCTGTTTGTTGTTTTCAGCAGGGCAGAATGCATCGATGACTGAAATAGTGCCCGAAGGAGACTCTGGTGACGCGCGCCAGTGAATGCGCAGTGGTGTGCGCGCTTGATCCGGAAGATCGACTGACGCTCACTTACTCAGATCGGAGCAACTTTCGCAGCGCGTCAGAGAGTCGTTCGCGAGCGTCAGTGCGCTGCTGCAGCTCCTAAAGTGCACTGACGAGAACTTCTGAAGCCATCAAGACTTTTTTCATTAATAGGAGACGCTTCGATCTTAAAGCGCACTTGTTTGCGCGGCGCTCGGTTGCTCGACGGAATATCTCCTCGGAATATGAGTGATGCGCCTCGGTGTGTTTGGAGGCGGAGTGACTCACTGACATTCATTCATCACATAAAAGGGAAGTTGAGCCGCTGAACAGCAGAAACTCTTCTGGGATCGATCATGAATGCGTCGAAGGCGCTGAAAAACGCACTGGCGTGCTTGGTGATCCTGCCGCGCTTCCTCGTCGCCGCGTTCATTCTGTGGTGTCTGGATTTTCTGTGTGTGAGGAAAAGAGTTTTGCTCCATCTGAGGAGTGATGATGAGGAGGAGGAGGAAGACCCTCCGCTGTGCATCTCCGACAACAGCCGCATGTTCAGCTGGGAGTCGCTCAAAGCGGTGTTCCACGGACACAAGCTGGACTGGCTGAAGTCCGCGCGCCTCGGACACGACGCGCCCAACAGTGCAGTAGTTCCGCTCGAGGACGCGACGCGCAGACGCGTGCTGGACTTCGCGCGCGCTCACAGGCCGCTGGTGCTCAATTTCGGCAGCTGCAGCTGACCTCCGTTCATGACGCGTCTCAAGGCGTTCCAGCGGCTCGTGCTCCGGTACGCGGACGTCGCCGACGCGCTGGTGATCTACATCGAGGAGGCGCACCCGTCCGACGGATGGGTCAGTTCTGACGCTCCGTATCAGATCCGCAAGCACCGGAGTCTGGAGGAGAGGCTGCGCGCGGCGCGGCTGATGGCACGCGAGGCTCCGGGATGCGCGATAGTCGCCGACAGCATGGAGAACTCGTGCAACAGCGCGTACGGAGCGTATTTCGATAGACTCTACATCGTCCAGGACGGGAAGGTGGTGTATCAGGGCGGCAGAGGACCGGAGGGATACCGGATCTCCGAGCTCCGACACTTGCTGGATCAGTACCGCACGCGGCTGCGCGACGCCGTGATTCGCGTGTAAACTGACGCGACTTTAACGAGCTGTGTTTCAATCCACCTGTCTTTATAATATTGTACCAGATGGAGACGCCAAGATGCTCATAAATTCTAAAAATGCGCATTAAAAACGTATGCGCAGAGTTGGATAGGACAGACTTTACGCATATAAACTGTGATGAAAGCGCTGGATAAATTGGTCCATGCGCACTGATAGAGTCTCGAGACTGGACTAACAGCTCCGATCTCCTTCACAGCTTCTCAAATCAAAAGCCTGAGTAAAGTCTGTGGTCAAAGTATTTCTGTAGAATTGTCTTAAACGACTGCGTTCCCAAACAGCAGCATCCACCTCTGAAAGCACTCACAGCGTTTACTGTGTTTCTTCTGCTGCTCTGAGACACAAATCATTCATCATATATCAACATCATTATATTCAGTGGCTTCGACTACTGTTCTCGGTGAGATTTAGTGACAGTTTACCAGGAAGAGACTATTCTGTTCCCTCTGACTCCTTGGATTTAAACACTGCTTTATTCACGAATGTTTTATGTGATGTCCCAGTTTCAGATTCGAATCGTTGGATGGAAACACAGCTCAGTTTCTCCAGAGGAGTGAAGCCTGCGCATAATGTGAAGATCGGGATGTGATTTGGATTGAGATCGGTCACACGAGTAAATCCGCTCATTCCGAGGCGCGCGCGTTTATTGTTCACCTCCAAGTGTCCAAACCCATGTGCAGAGTAAAGATTACATGAAGTTCACTCTCTTTAACTCAATGCTTTTGAATTAATATACGAATCAAACTATCTGCTAAAAGAACCTCGAGTATAATAATAATAAGAGAGTCTGTTCATTTGTCATAACAAACCCTTGAGCTTTCCTTCAGGAGAGTTTTTTTTTCTATATTTTGAAATATCATTTTTTATATTAAATAATGTATTGCAAAAATTGTTATCTAGCAAGATGTAAAATGAATGCAACTGTAAAGAACAGTAGTAATGTCCACCGGAAGTCTCTCAGCTCGTGCTCGGTCTGCTCTCGAGCGCTTCTTCCTGTCTTCTTCTGTAGAAGGGGTCTTGTTGTGCGTAGATGCTCTCTCTCTCTCTCTCTCTCTCTCTCTCCCTCCCTCCCTCCCCCTCTCTCTCTCTCTCCCTCCCTCCCTCCCCCTCTCTCTCTCTCTCCCTCCCTCCCTCCCCCTCTCTCTCTCTCTCTCTCTCTCTCTCCCTCCCTCCCTCCCTCCCTCTCTCTCTCTCTCTCCCTCCCTCCCTCCCTCTCTCTCTCTCTCTCTCCCTCCTGTATTTTTTGTGAAGGTCGATTTTTAAAAGGTTCACGACCAGAAGATCGACACTGATGTCTAAAGTACAGGACGAACACATGTACATTATTCCTTTATATCAAAGACGTTTAGTAATAAAACCTTTCCTCCGGAGGTGTGTGTTCGTGTATCTGAATTACACACTGATTCAGTAAACCAGGCTCAGTTGCAATCTGCTGCAAAACAATGTTCTACACCAAAAAAATAACGAGCAACCAGAAAACATCCATGTGTGTCCCTGCATCACAGAAGCAGTCATCAGTAACACAGGGATGTTTAAAGACATAGACAATAATACATTGTATGGATCACAACTATAAAAGAAAAATGTATGCCAAAATCATTTAAGATATTTAGTAAATCTACCGTAAATATATCAAAACTTAATGTTTGATTAGTAATATGCATTGCTAAGAACTTCATCTGAACAACTTTAAAGATGATTTTCTCAATATTTAGATTTTTTTGCTCCCTCAGATTCCAGATTTGGAATTTGGAAAGTTTAATTGGCCATATAATGACTGATTCTGTGGTCCTGGGTCACATTTATCTGATTATGTGAAAAAAAAAGTATTAAAGGGACAGATTGCCCAAAAATGATCCTTCTGTCACTCATGTTGTTTCAAACCTGCATCAGTTTCTTTCTTCTGCTGAATGCAAAATATATTTTGAAGAATGTGAGACACACATTTTATTTTTATTTTCCATAACATGGAAGTCAGTGAGGTCAAGCACCTGTGGGGATGCACCGTCTCACCATCAAAGGCAAAATGTCTTTCTCAGTTGCTCTGTTACTGTTTTCCATGCGAAACTATTCAGATCTGTGACTTGCTTGTTCTTTTATTGGAGGAAGAGTTTCTGAGCTGAGAGGAATGATGACTGAGCTTGATCTGCTCTTCTTGTGTTGTCACATGTAAGAGATTTCAGGAGCTGATGCTGTTATTCACATCACGAATCCGTCTGACCCGAACTCAACCCTGACACACACACACACACACACACTCACAAACTTCTCACCAAATCCACTTCACAGCAGATCATGACATCTGTCCATCAATCCATTATGTGTGAAATCTGCGTATTATTTTAGATAATCGTCCACTTCCAGAAGAAAGATTGGCGTATCAGCGTAATGCAGACCATCTGGAAGATCTCGCAGCGCTTTATATTCAGGGTTTGCGGTCGTATGTGACCAGCGCTGCCAGGGAACCACTTCAGCATTTAACATATTACTCCCATCATGCACTTCTCTAGTGAGAATTAGCATAAGAGCTAAAGCCCTGTGCTCTGGCGTCATCAGCGCTTCCATGTTATTAAACATCATTTATCTGAGAACAGATGCCCACTTCATGAAAACAAAAAGAAAGGCATGACGCTGATGTGACGTTAAAACAGCTCAATCAGATCATGAGCTTAACTTTAAAACTTTAAAGGTGACCTCAAGTCACATGTCACACACAAGGATATTTAGCATGTTTTGAATCTTCATGTGAATGGAGGTCGACGTGTTCCAGATGAAAGTTATGTTTCTCAGTGGAACAAAAGATTCATGTTTAACTGGTGAGTCTGTAATAGACTCAGAAATGATGTATTGGCTAGATGAGACTAGACTTTAAGAAATTCAGGCAAAAATGAACAACCTGAACATGACAGTGTCTCATCAATGGATGCTCTGCAGTGAATGGGTGCCGTCAGAATGAGAGTCTGATAAAAACATCACAATAATCCACAGCATAAACTGCATTTAAAGTCTGCACACAGTCTGACCTACAGAAGATCTCTCAGCAGCACATGTTTGTGTCAGATAACTGTCTGTGGTTCAGATGGAAGTATAAACTGGAGTCAGACGGGGACGCAGCTTGATTAGATTCCCGTGCTCCGTCACCTCATCTGCTCTCTCTCTTCACGACAGACAGAAACACCTCAGCTCACAAAAACCACACTGAGATTCATTCTGCAGAAACATCCATCAGTCGTGTGCTGTCCGCCATCAAAAACAGCCATGCATTTATTAAGATTACTGGAGTAAACGTCAGAATCACTGTTTCTTTATAATAGCTGTAGTGAAAATGATTCTCAAGTTTTCTAACAAGGAAACACCAGAAAATGACACAGTTTTCTTTTTCTGTGATCCATTCTTTTTTCCACCAGTGCTAGTGAAATGTATGATAATTTATTTCACAGATTGCCAGTGTTTAGCGTCACAGAAGGAAGAGTTTCTTGATGGTCTTTGTGGCGCAGACACACGTTCATGTAGAGAATCACCCACTGCATAAAAACCGAACCAAAGTCCGGAAGGGCCTTCAATTAAAGTGTGAAATTAAATTTCTACAATGTTCCTCTCAGTAAGTAAAAGGTGTTTACCTCATAAGAATGCATGAAGGAAAGACACAAACCTGCAGTTTTCTTGCTTGTGAACTGATCCAAGTATTCGTAGAATCGTTTCTCCAAAAGGGTTACACTGTTTTGTTGGCAGCGGTTAGCCTTGCTTTCTCTCGTTTGGACATTCATGGCTTTCTGAGGTCAGAGGTCACGCTTCATTAAGGGCTGTTCATCCACAGAGAACACGATGACCTCGCGTTGACCTCTGGGGCCCGGGGTCACGGTCCAGACGTGTCAGAGATCACAATCCGCTCTCTGTGGACGCTTCCCTGTGCATCAGGCCCTTCTTCCACTGAGGACTCAGAGGTCACACGAGGTCACCACGCTCATGTTTGCTCTCGCTTTGAGCCGGTCAGCTGGAGAATCAGACACACTAGAAGTTCTAAAGTGCAGTTCAGAGGATGACAAAACATGCCTTGACAAACATTTCTGGTTAGTTTTTGTTTTATGTACAAGTGAATTTCTGTGAATTGTATTTCCAGTTCTATTGTACTTCAAAAGTAAAACTGCTGTTCAGTTCATTTTCTTTGAGGGTTAGGGTTATACATGTATCTTTTTATTAATATGAATCATTTTTAATTTTCATATCATTCAATTTCATATTTAAAAATTATTAAATTGAATCATTTTGTTTTTCTTTTATAAATGATACGAGCAGAGTTGGTGTGACAAGGCAACTTTACTCATTTTCATTTATTTTGACTTGATGTATGAAGAAATTCTACTTTCAGTTTCAGTTTTATTTAAGTACATTGTTTAATTAAATAAAAATAAGTAATGTTGCCTTGACCTAGGTAAAATATTTTATTTTAATTACATTTTTATTTCAAATACCCAAGTGTTGGGCTATAATAGTCACATGTTACGTCATAACGTAATTTAATTACATAATAAATGTCATAATCACGTACAGTTATAATAAAAATTGTTTTATTAAATTTCAGTTACTTGTGAAAATGTTAACGATTACAATCCGGGTGTAATGATCCAGGACACGACATGGGATACATAAAGCTGGCTTTATTGTAAAGACTCGTAGTCGTACAGGCAATGGTCGGAACCAGCAATATCAACAGCGTGGGAAGAACAGAGAATCAAAATCCAGTAACAAGCAAGGGGTCGGTAGGCAGGCAGCAAAGGTATGTAGGAGATAACAGACAGAATCGGTAACAGGAAATCAAACACAGGTAATAACGCTCAGAAATGACAGACACAGCAAATCAAGACTTTGCGGCGAACTACTGTGAAAGTCCAGCTTATATGCAATCTTGATGATTGGCACCTGTGGAGGTGATCAGAGTCCAAGGACGGGGCTTATGGGAAATGTAGTGTCGTCAGTGTAAGTGAGTGAATGGATGTGTGTGTGTCAGTATTCAGGTGAGTGTGCCCTCTGCTGGCCATCAGAGGGAATCACGGGGTTCGTCTCCGTGACAGAGCCCCCCCCCCCCCCCCCCCCTGCGAGCGACTCCTGGCGCGAGGAGGCCCACGACGTCGGGGTCTACCACAGGGTCGAGAGGCCGGTTTTCCAGGGTGTAAACGATGAAACGATGGGATCTAGGATGTCCTCAGAGTTTACCCATGAGCGTTCCTCTGGGCCGTACCCCTCCCCGTCGACCAGATACTGTAGAATTCTGCCCCGACGTCTGGAATCGAGTAATTCCTGGACTTGGTACGCCTCCTCGCCCTCTATGATGATGTGTTGAGGGGCCTGTGCACGGGACCTCCCCTCTCCCTCGTCTCTGGGACCAGCAGCGGGCTTGAGCAGCGATACATGAAAAGTAGGAGAAATACGATATGTGTTAGGAAGTGCTAACCGGAATGAAACTGGAGTTATTTGTCTAGTGATTTGGAATGGACCCACGTACCTCGGACTCAACTTGCGGCACGGGAGCCGGAGACGGAGATCCCGTGTTGAAAGCCATACCCACTGGCCAGGCTGATAATCGTGACCTGGGCGCCTTCTGCGGTCCGCTTGCTCCTTTTGCCTCCTAACAGCGTGTTGCAGGTGAACATGAGCCCGATTCCAAACCTCCTCACTGCGTGCCATCCAATTGTTCACAGCCGGTACGTCCGTTGGATCCCCTGACCATGGGAACATCGGTGGTTGGAACCCCAATACACATTTAAAGGGAGTTAGACCGGTAGATGGTTTGATAAGGGAGTTCTGTGCGTATTCTGCCCATAGTAAGTATTGAGCCCAATCATCCTGATTCTGGTTGCAATAAGCTCTGAGGAAACGGTTTAGCTCTTGGTTGAGTCTCTCTACCTGTCCGTTCGCTTGAGGGTGATACCCAGAGGTGAGGCTGACATTAATGTTCAGGGCTTTGAAGAAGGCTGACCATAATTGAGAAGTGAATTGAGGTCCTCGGTCTGACACAATGTCCTCGAGTAAACCATACAATCAGAAGACCCAGTTGCACAGGTGTTCTGCCGTCTGGAGAGTGGTAGGTAGTCTGGGTAATGGAATGAATCTGCAAGCCTTGGAGAACCGATCTATGATGGTGAGTATGGTGGTATAGCCCTGTGAACTGGGAAGATCTGTAATAAAGTCAATGGCAATGTGAGACCAGGGTCGTTGAGGAATGGGTAGTGGTTGCAGGAGACCGGCGGGAGATTGTTTAGATGTTTTGTTAATATTACAGTTATTGCATTGCTGTATGTAAGTAGCTGTGTCCTTGTTTAGTGATTCCCACCAGAAGCGGTTCTCCAGTTGATTGATGGTGGCAGTGATACCTGGGTGACTGGATGATGGATGGCAGTGAACTTGGCTGATGACCTGGTCACGAAGATTTTCAGGAATGAAGATTCTATCAGCTGGACAGGGTACTGGGTTCTCGTTCTGCTCCCTGTATTGTTGGAGCAGAGTCATGATATCCCATTGAATGGGAGCAACCACCACATGGAACGGTAAGATGGGTTCTGTAGCAGGTTGAATGTTCTCCTCCTCGAACTGACGTGACAGGGCATCTGCCTTAGTGTTCTTGGAGCCGGGTCGGTAAGTTACCGAGAAGTTGAATCTTGTGAAGAACAGTGACCATCTAGCTTGACGGGGATTCAGGTGTTTGGCGGTGCGTAAGTACTCCAGGTTCTTGTGATCCGTTAGTACAGTGAACGGATGTGTGGCTCCCTCTTGCCAGTGCCTCCACTCCTCAAAGGCTGCCTTCATGGCAAGAAGTTCCCGATCCCCGACACTGTAGTTGCGCTCTGCCGAGTTGAGTTTCCTCAGTTTAGCGGCAGGATCTGGGCGTTGTAACAGGATAGCTCCAATGCCTGTGTTGGATGCGTCCACCTCGACAATGAAAGGCAATGAGGGGTCAGGGGTACAGAGGATGGGCGCATTACTAAATCGTTGTTTCAGGGTTTGGAAAGCTTTGTTAGTGGAATCTGAACATTGGAGTCGATGAGTTCCCTTCTTGACCAGTGAGGTGAGCGGGGCGACAACAGTGCTGAAGTTCTTAATGAATCTTCTATAAAAGTTTGTGAATCCCAGAAAACGTTGCAGTTCCTTGAGGGTTGTGGGTTCAGGCCAGTTGAGCACGGCGTTGACCTTCTTCTCGTCCATGGCTACTCCTCCTGGACTGATGATGTACCCTAGGAAAGTGGTGGAAGTTGTATGGAATTCACATTTCTCAGCCTTGGCGTACAACTGGTATTGAATGAGGCGTTGGAGAACTGCTCGGACGTGTTGTATGTGTTCAGGAAGGGTGTTAGAGAAGATCAGGATATCATCGATGTATACGATCACAGATATGTTCAGCATGTCTCTGAAAACCTCGTTAATAAATGATTGAAATACAGATGGATTATTAGCCAGTCCGAACGGCATCACAAGATACTCATAGTGTCCAGTGGTAGTGGAGAAGGTGGTCTTCCATTCATCTCCCTCCCTGATGCGAATGAGATTATAGGCGCACCTCAGGTCCAGTTTGGTGTAGTATTGGGCGGTGCAAAGTTGTTCGAGGGCTGAAGGAACCAACAGAAGCGGGTATCTGAATTTTACCGTCATTTCATTTAGTCAACGATAATTGATGCAGGGACAGAGGCCACCATCCTTCTTTTCTTTACGAAGAAGAACCCGGATGAAGCAGGGGATGTGGATGGTCTGATGAACCCTTTCTGGAGCTCCTCCTTGATGTAATCCTTCATGGCATCCGACTCTGGTTGAGACAGTGGGAAGATGCGACCCTTTGGGTTAGAATGCCCTGGCAGAAGATCGATGGCACAGTCATATTTGCGATGAGGAGGTAAGGTGTTGGCTTGTTTCTTACTGAAGGCCTCCAGAAGATCTGCGTATTCCTCTGGCATGGCTCTGGAATGGACTCTTGAACCTAGGTAAGTGACACGGAACCGACAGGAATAGGTTTGACCAGGAAAAGACAGTTCTGTTGACAGTAATTGCTCCACCTCACCACTTGACCCTCTCTCCATGAGATCTGGGGGTTATGCAGTGGTAGCCAGGGTAATCCAAGAATCACGGGTGTGTGAGATTTGGGAAGGATGTAGAATTGGATCCTCTCCTTGTGCAGTAATCCAGCCGCCATTATGACTTTGCGGGTGAGGTGAGTGATGGATCCTGAACCCAGTGGTTGACCATCTATTGTCTCCACTGAGAGAGAGGTAGAGCATGGAATGAGTTGAATGTTACACCTCAACCTTGATGATGTAACAGAAACTATGGACTCTCTCTTTTCTAGCACTTTAAATAAAGTTGCTCCTTTTACGCTTAAGGAAGGTTAAGGAAAACAGTTTGACACCATGGTATAATGAGCATACTCGCACCCTAAAGAGAGCAGCCCGAAAAATGTAGCGCAGCTGGAGGAAAACAAAACTAGAGGTATTTCGTATTGCTTGGCGGGAAAGTAACATATCCTACAGAAAAGCATTAAAAACTGCTAGATCCGATTACTTTTCTTCTCTTTTAGAAGAAAACAAACATAACCCCAGGTATTTATTCAATACAGTGGCTAAATTAACGAAAAATAAAGCCTCAACAAGTGTTGACATTTCCCAACACCACAGCAGTAATGACTTTATGAACTACTTTACTTCTAAAATCGATACTATTAGAGATAAAATTGCAACCATTCAGCCGTCAGCTACAGTATCGCATCAGACAGTGCACTATAGACCCCCTGAGGAACAGTTCCACTCATTCTCTACCATAGGAGAGGAAGAATTGTATAAACTTGTTAAATCATCTAAACCAACAACATGTATGTTAGACCCTATACCATCTAAGCTCCTAAAAGAGGTGCTTCCAGAAGTCATAGATCCTCTTCTGACTATTATTAATTCCTCATTGTCATTAGGACATGTCCCCAAAACCTTCAAACTGGCTGTTATTAAGCCTCTCATCAAAAAACCACAACTTGACCCCAAAGAACTAGTTAATTATAGACCAATCTCGAATCTCCCTTTTCTGTCCAAGATACTAGAAAAGGTGGTATCCTCACAATTATATTCCTTCTTAGAGAAAAATGGTATATGTGAGGATTTCCAGTCAGGATTTAGACCGTATCATAGTTCTGAGACTGCTCTCCTTAGAGTTACAAATGATCTGCTCTTATCATCTGATCGTGGGTGTATCTCTCTATTAGTTTTATTGGATCTTAGTGCAGCGTTTGACACACTTGACCACAACATTCTTTTGCATAGACTTGAACACTTTGTTGGCATTAATGGAAGTGCGTTAGCATGGTTTAAATCGTACTTATATGACCGCCATCAGTTCGTAGCAGTGAATGAAGATGTATCCTATCGATCACAAGTGCAGTATGGAGTACCTCAAGGCTCAGTACTAGGGCCGCTACTCTTCACGCTTTATATGTTACCCTTGGGAGATATCATCGGGAAACATGGTGTTAGCTTTCACTGTTATGCTGATGATACTCAGCTCTATATTTCTTCGCAGCCCGGTGAAACACACCAATTTGAAAAACTAATGGATTGCAGAGTCGATATAAAAAACTGGATGACGAGTAATTTCTTACTGCTAAATTCTGAAAAAACAGAGGGGTTAATTATAGGACCTAAAAACTCCGCTTGTAATAACCTAGAACACTGTCTAAGACTTGATGGTTGCTCTGTCAATTCTTCATCATCAGTTAGGAACCTAGGTGTGCTATTTGATCGCAATCTTTCCTTAGAAAGCCATGTTTCTAGCATTTGTAAAACTGCATTTTTCCATCTCAAAAATATATCTAAATGACGGCCTATGCTCTCAATGTCAAATGCAGAAATGTTAATCCATGCTTTTATGACCTCAAGGTTAGATTATTGTAATGCTTTATTGGGTGGTTGTTCTGCACGCTTAGTAAACAAACTACAGCTAGTCCAAAATGCAGCAGCAAGAGTTCTTACTAGAACCAGGAAGTATGACCATATTAGCCCGGTCCTGTCAACACTGCAATGGCTCCCTATCAAGCATCGTATAGATTTTAAAATATTGCTTATTACTTATAAAGCCCTGAATGGTTTAGCACCTCAGTATTTGAATGAGCTCCTTTTACATTATAATCCTCTACGTCCGCTACGTTCTCAAAACTCAGGCAATTTGATAATACCTAGAATATCAAAATCAACTGCGGGTGGCAGATCCTTTTCCTATTTGGCGCCTAAACTCTGGAATAACCTACCTAACATTGTTCGGGAGGCAGACACACTCTTGCAGTTTAAATCTAGATTAAAGATCCATCTCTTTAACCTGGCTTACACATAACATACTAATATGCTTTTATTATCCAAATCCGTTAAAGGATTTTTAGGCTGCATTAATTAGGTAAACCGGAACCGGAAACACTTCCCATAACACCCTATGTACTTGCTACATCATTAGAAGAATGGCATCTACGCTAATATTTGTCTGTTTCTCTCTTGTTCCGAGGTCACCGTGGCCACCAGATCCAGTCTGTGTCCAGATCAGAGGGTCACTGCAGTCACCCGGATCCAGTACGTATCCAGACCAGATGCTGGATCAGCACCTAGAAAGGACCTCTACATCCCTGAAAGACAGCGGAGACCAGGACAACTAGAGCCCCAGATACAGATCCCCTGTAAAGACCTTGTCTCAGAGGACCACCAGGACAAGACCACAGGAAACAGATGATTCTTCTGCACAATCTGACTTTGCTGCAGTCTGGAATTGAACTACTGGTTTCGTCTGGTCAGAGGAGAACTGGCCCCCCAACTGAGCCTGGTTTCTCCCAAGGTTTTTTTCTCCATTCTGTCACCGATGGAGTTTCGGTTCCTTGCCGCTGTCGCCTCTGGCTTGCTTAGTTGGGGACACTTCATCTACAGCGATATCGTTGACTTGATTGCAAATAAATGCACAGACACTATTTAACTGAACAGAGATGACATCACTGAATTCAATAATGAACTGCCTTTAACTATCATTTTTGCATTATTGACACTGTTTTCCTAATGAATGTTGTTCAGTTGCTTTGACACAATGTATTTTGTTTAAAGCGCTATATAAATAAAGGTGACTTGACTTGACTACTATAACAACCCCGCTGAGAAATAATTATCAGAATGGACTCAATAATGTGTAAATCACAGTTTTTTCTCTCCAGTAATGTTCCTCAGTATCTGATTTCTGAAGCTCGTACCTCAGATGACCAATCGTGACCCACTTACGAGCGCGTGGGAGGAACCAGAGGATCATGGGTAACTAATCCATGACTTCCAGGTCAGAGCACATTAAAACGAGCGCATCTAAAGCAGATCAGCGCTTCCTTCATTTCCTCCACAGAAACATCATGAGGTCAGAGAAGCACTCATCTGTAAATCTGCTGGACCGCATCTGTCTTCCGCCGGCCTCCACTGACCTTTATTGTTAGTTTGTTTTAAAAGCATGTTTTATATTAACACTGGCATGAACCTTTCATCTGATGACGCTTGACTTGAAAAAAAAAAACTGAAAGATGAAAGAAAAAGTTCACCTAGAAATAAAAAGTCAACAGTGCTGTACTTTTGTGATTGGAGGCAAGATTTGCATCAAACTAGTGGTGAAGTGTGTAACTTCTATGATATATAATGGGTTATTGTTGATCTTTAATGGGAATACATATAGTTGCTCTTTGCAACTGTTCCATAATTTTCTTGCTTTTTATCTGTGTGTTTTATTTGTGTTTTATAATCTATTTCTTTTTTTTATCTCCTGTTAAAAATCAGGCATATTGAAGGGGTCACAACAAGAGAACTCAACTCTCTTCCTGGAGCTTTTGAAATATACAATGATTTTGTATCATTACAAGATCCTGCAGGTAAACTGTATTTATTTAACCCATCTTCTAACCCAACCCGTCTTTTTAATCTCAGTATTCTGATCAGTGTTGTTCTAGGGTTATTATGATCAAACAGAGTTTAAAATAGCTTTTTATGAAGTTTTTATGAGAGCAGAAATGTGATAATGCAGTATACAAATTTTCCCCCAATTTTCTTTTAAAGAAATAATAGAATTTTTGCAAAGGGTTACTTATGATAAATTATTTGGATACTTTAATGTCTGGGGAAAATTTGGGATTAAATTTGGGAAGCTCCAAACATGTTATATTACATATTTGCATATGGGCAAGACCTCAACCAATCGTTTAACATTATTGTACTATTAGCCCCACCCACTGGTGTTCAGTCGTTTAAGGGCTGACACCTGACACTAGTCCTAAACACAAGCATTGTGTTAGATTCAAACAGAACCCATTTAAACACTAAGTTAACTTTAAACTGTTCAATCACTGACGCTGGACTGAGATGTGCATTGAGTTATCAACAGCAGAACTAACAGAGCAGTAAAGAGCGCTCGCTTTGACACTAACAGCTTGTTCATGTGTCTGGACCACCTCCCAGCACCAGGAATAAGTTCATGCTTTATTATTAAATCACCTCAGAAGATCATTTGACTGCAGCCCAGCTGTACTGGATCTGACAGCAGCTGCACCACAAACCCTAAGTAAATGATTTCATAATGTTTGATAGTAAATGATGGTTTAATATGTGTAATATTTTCAAAAGCGTCCTCACTTGCAGCAGCGAGCCGGCATTATGTTCTACACAGTGACATTAGCCAATCAAAACAGTGTATGATCACTGACAAGCCTTAAAGACCCGCCCCTTAAAAACTTTATTCTGCAAGTGAACTTCAATACACATATTAAAATAATAATAATAAACAGCTGTCATGACCTTTTCAATCTTATAATTCTGAAGAAAAATGCTGTTCGTTTGTTCTGTTTTTAGGGGTCTTGTGTAATAAGGCCTTGTGTTTATTAGCGGATTGATTTAGTTTCTTCTTTATTCTCTCCCCGTCTGTCAGCTCTGTTTGAGTTTAATGTGTCTGAAGGCAGCAGATGAAGGATGTTTCATTAAGTGCTCTGATGCCAGACAGGAAGTAATCCATCAGTCACATGGAAGCGGATTTTCACAGAGGTCAGGCATGTTTCTGAAACACATCAGTCATTTCAGGGATTAGACTCAGTTCAGATCTTACAGAAATAAATAAATACAATAAATCAATTTATGTCCAAATGTGGTTCACATATTAAAGGGATAGTTCACCCTAGTCCAGTCATCATTTATTCTCCCTCATGTTTATTCTTACTTCTTTTAAACACAAAAGAACAGCTTCTGATCCCTTCTGAGTTATTTATTTTTTTCATACTATGGAACTTAATGGCTACCAGCAGCTGTTTGTTTCCTATCATTCCTCAGAATATCTTCTTTAATGTTCAACTGAAGGAATAAACTCACACAGGTCTTGAGGAGAGTGAATGCTGACAGAATGATCATTTTTAATGAACGAGTTGTGACCTGAACAAACTGACACAGAATGCAGCGTGACTGATTAAAGTGCTTCTGTGTGTGTTTTCTCATGGCTGGAGGTTTGTTTGAGCTCTGAGATCAGGGTTCAAGGGGTTTATAGTTTCATCCTGAGCAGAAGAAGTCCTCTAGTGGTCAAAACAGGTTTGGACAGTGACTGCATGTTAATGTTAGAATGGTTTAAGATTATGCAAAATCGGTATAAAACATACAGATGAACTGATAAACTAGATTACAAACATGATCCACACCACTCGATCTGTCCAACATCTGCAGATGTTTCTCTAAAACAGGAGCGTCTGAAATCTTTCCTGGAGGGCGGCTGTCCTGCAGCGTTTGACTCCGTCCTGGAGGTGTGTCGTCTGACCTTGAGCAGCTGCTTCAGTGACCCTTCAGGACATCCCTCATCTAATGTTTGTTTTGACAGGTGAACGGAAGCTCAGACACTGAATAATCACTGTATGAGACACTAAAGACTTAAATAGAAGTCCACATGATCTCTTTATTTTCAATATGCTTATACAACATTGAACTCACAAATAAAAGCTATACGAGAATGTCAGAATTTTGCAAATCAATAGAAAATGTTTATTAGCACCTCAGATATGGAGTTTCTTCCATTGATCTGTAGTTTTTTTATTCTGTACATATAATAATGTTTTTGATATACTATATGTGAACTACGTACATATGGATAACGCATTACAAAACAGGTCCAAAAATCTGAAATTTCGCCCCCTACCGGAAAATGCGTCTTCGCACTGTAGAAACAACAAAGGGAGGCATGGGTGGGAACTTGGGAGGAGGCTCAGGAGGAGGATGGACACGGAGGAGGTGATGGAGGGAGGACCCAGATCGGAGACAGGAGGGGCTTGGATCACGACGAGCCAAGCTGGACTCAGGCCACAGCCATGATCTTGACCCACAGTGGAGCGGATGGAGAGAAGAGTCAAGGAGGAGGTATGGCCAGCGACTCCAGGGGTCCAACCAACGGTGGAGCAGGTGGAGGTGGAGCCCCAGGCGGAGATGGAGAGGATCCGGGGGCCAGGGTGGAGCTGAGGACTCTGTCTACTGAGAGGCAAGTGGAGATTTGGAAATCTGCGGCGGAGCCAGAGCGACTGAGGACCAAGGTGGAGCTGGCGAGAGGAAGGAGTCTAACAGAGTCCAGAGGTGATGGTGGGTCGACGCCTGACAGAGGCGGAGCCGAGGGACAGGTGGAGCTGGTGGAGCGATGGGCGACAGTGGAGGCAAAGGAGCTAGGAGGATATATAGCTGCCCACTGTTCACGGTGTGTGTGTTCACGGTGTGTGTGTGTGTGTTCACTGCTCACTGCTGTGTGTGTGCACATGGATGAGTTAAATGCAGAGCACCGACTCCGAGTATGGGTTACCATACTTGGCAAAATGTCACGACTTTCAGTGGAGTGTGTGAGTGTGTTTGGAAAAGAAGCAGAGACAAAAATGTGTTTTATACATTGACATTTATATACTCGCATACTGAATGAATTGTTATAAGTGAAAGAAATCAATAAAATGCAGTGATTAAACATACAGGAGTTCAAACAACGGTACAGAAATGACTGTAAGCATGCGACTGATTCTCTCTCACACACACACACACACAGACACACACACACATTAGAGTTTTCAAGTTTTCAGGAAGTGCTTCTAGGTAGTTCAATAAAATAACTGGAAAACATCCAGATGGAAATGAACAATCAAAGCGTCTGCGTCACACCACTGTGTTTGGATCTGGATTCATCCGAACGAACCGAAGGCCCTCGTCTCTGCCGCTGGAAGGCACTGAGGTCCTTCTGGAGTCGAGTCTGAGATCAGAAGAGATTCCTATCGGATTCGAGAGCTCCGTGTGGGATGAACTGATCCGGGAATGTTGGTGACATTCAGCTGTCGATCCAATGGAGAAACCGAACCATTGTTTGAACCAGTGAAACAGCACAACGAGCAGAGACACCATGTTTAACCAAACCGTCTGTAGCACAGAAGTGAACTAACAAAGTCATCCGATCCGAGCGACACACAGAGAGAACACGTGACAGACGTGCTTTAGTCTGAAACATCACATTAGCTGAAGCAATAAACAGAGAAATAACCTACGGCAGCTAATCAGCATGACAGTATTGGCACTGGCAGCAGTCCCTGAAAATAAACACAAATCTGAAACACAAAGAAAGCTTTCCGCTTGCCGTTCTCAATCACGCAGCGGCGAGCGTCCGGACCAAACGAAGAGAGTCAAGAAAACCCCGGAGATGTGGAGCCTCCAAACGAACACCTGAGCTAGTCGTGGCTGGTCAGCATGTCTTCGGCGCGCCGGTGCGTCTCCAAGGCTTTGGTGGTGAAGGAGTCCTGACGAAGATCCGATTTACGCCTGACGAGCGGCCGCTCCTTCCTCTGCTCCCTCGCCCCCTGCACACACACACACACACACACACACGAGTCACACTGACCGTCATCACTGTCCCAGAATCCTCTCTGTTATGCAGTGCTGGGAAGGTTACTTTGGAAATGTAACAGGTTACAGATTAGGGTTACACTATTTAAAATGTATTAAGTAGTGTAAATACGGTATTTAAATTACTTTATGTTAATCATAAAGCAGGCAGGGTTCATCTTACAGTAGAACTCAACACTGATTACTGTCAGACCTTCAGAATCCTTCATCACTTGAAGGTTATAATAATTTCATTTTAAAGCACAGCCACTACAAAATCAGAGTAACTTTGAGATTATTCTGAGATTAAATACAGATTTAAAATCATAAGACATAGCCTAGTATATATATATAGCTATGTTACTGTTTTGAAATCAAATCTTTGCATAGTTATGACAGAAAACACTGTCATCTAACAACAGCTTGGAAGAAAGTTAATCTTAAAAAGATTTGTTGCAGTTTTTCTCTGTAACTTATTACATTTATTTTGTAATTAAATTATGTAACGCTGTGTTACATGTAACTAGTTACTTCCCAACACTGCTTTTATTATAACATATCTGCGTCATTCTGTCAATTCATCCAGACATACCCAGCTAAAAAAAACTATTTTTCTTCTGGTGAATGAAATACATAAATGAAGAAAAAAGCCAAAATATTAAATGCCATGTATGAGTAATCCACAGTTATGTAAAGAGGGTCAAAATGACACTTGCCTCCGGAGATTTGGAGGAGAAACTGTCTTCAGAAAGATGGACGCATCATGTTCACGCAGAGACTGGAATCTCTATTAGTAAAGTCTGTTGACTTTAGATATCTGTGTGGCATTATATACCAGTGGTGACTGTTCAAAAATGGCGAATAAGCACTTATTGCAAGATTTTATGTGTAACTCAATAAATATGAAAGATATATTAATATCCTATTAGAATATTTAATTTTGTAATCATCGTTTGGTTCAGTTCTAGAGATAACTCAATGAGCCTCCAGAAATAAATATATTTGGTCAGAAACCAAACGTGGCTCATTTTGCGCACAGTTGATACTTTTGAACTCGTAACAACAAACGCTGTCGTTCAGGAAGAGATTGAGAAGATTGAGGATGATGATGATGAAGCTCTGCTCAGCTCTCTGAATTACCTGAATGGCTCTGGCCTGCACTGTCTTTTTTAACATCTGAACATCTTCTATAAAGGGACCATCAGTCTCCATTTCTACAGGACTGTTTAGTGCAGACGGATCAACACACAAAGTGAACTAGTGGAACAGAGAGTAACAGAAACACAGACAGAAACAGAAACATGAGCGTTACAGAGAGTCAGAAGAAACAGACTGAAGCAGACGGAGGAACTCTCTTCCTGTTCGGCGGTTGGAGAGAAACACACCTGTGGGTTTGATCTGGCCAGGTTCTCGATCTTCATCCAGGCCTCCTCTCTCTCCTTCAGCTTGGCCTTCTCTCTGGAAGCAGAAGCGTCAGTGTTTGAACTCATCTCACCTGAAACTACGGTGGGTTTGAGGCTCAACTCACTTGTTCTTCTCGGCTCTGAACTGTTGTGTGCAGTCGTCAAACAGCTTCTGGTTCATCTCCATGAAGAGCTTCAGTGCGTTATAGATCAAGCCGTGAATGGTCCTGCAACACGCAGAAGAGAGAGGAAGACTCATTCAGATGGAGAAACCCTCACAGATGCATCCAAACAGAAGGAAACTCGACTCTCACTTGTTCCAGTGGCTCTTGGAGTTGCGGTAAAGCGCCGGGAACATGATGGGTAAGATCTTGGCTGCGTTGTCACTGATGAGGCTCATGATGTACTCGTTATTCCAGTAATAAAGCGCTCTCTCGGCCACCTGTCAGAAGCACACGTCACGTCAGATTTATTTGTATAGCGCTTGTCACAAGAGAGAAGTCTGTTACTGACTCCAAATGACACGACAGAAATTGTAGTTTGTAACTATATCCACTATATTACACATTTCAGGTCATAAAATCGGACTACTTTTAGATGATTTTTGACCTAATTTGTGTATCACATTAATATAAATAAGATAATCTTGTACCTAGGGCCCTGTGATTTCTGTGATGTCCCCCCACCCACAATTCCTGCCGGCCCGAGACTCGAACTCACAACCCTTCGATTGCAAGTCCGACTCTCTAACCATTAGGCCACGACTTCCCCCGACTTGGATGAATATATCATGGATAATATGGATATCCATAATATGGACTAGTGTCTGTGAATATCAATTTGCATAAATTTAATTATTTTTTTTACCATTTATGAATCCTGTGTGTTCTGTGTGTCTCTGAGTGAGGTTTGGTGTACTACATAGAGCTGAAGATCTTTGCCTGAACCCGATGTAATGTGTTTCGATTAGCGCGAGAAAGATGCGAAAATGGATGCTAAGTAGGTGTAACGGAAATAATTTTGTTATTGCCAAATACCAATCTTAACTTAAAAATTATCTTAATTTAATTTGTTTAAAAAAACTAATTTTTATTGGTGCGTTAGTCTATTTATAGGCTAAATTAGCCTATGTCCATTAAGAGTGCTGAGATGTTACGATGTTAAAGAGGACTTATTTTATTTCTTTATTCCAACTTCCAAGTGGCCTATAGTCTACGTTAGTTATGAATAAATTATGTTAAAACACGTATAAATGACTCATTCTTGACAAAAGGAAAAAGCGCTGTGTGTGTGCGCACATTTGAATAATGTCGGGCTGTAAACGGGTTTGGGATTTTAAAAAGCTGTCAATCAAAATGTACTTGTCTGGCTCGGGCCGAAACCTGTCGTGCTTTTAAGGCCCGATTACAGCTCTAGTACTACACACATACTGAAGTCAATATATAAACACATGAACATGATCTCTAGAACTACTCTGAGAGTCACTTCATGAGCATTTTACCATTTCTTTTGACTAAAACTATCATTATATCATAAACAAACAGTCAGCACCTCATCAGTCACACACTATATATAACTCTTACTGATGTTTGATAGCCTGTGATGTTTCCTAATTTCTTTGTTTTTTGAGTTTTCTGTTTTCTTGTTTTTGATTGTGTGCTGCCTGTCCTGACCATTGCCTGTTTATTGGATTACTCCTTTGGATTTTCTTGGATATTACTGTTTTGCTGGTGTTTGACCCTGACTAAGATCTTACTAAAGCTGCATTTGGATCCTCCACTTCATTGCCACAAAGTTAAATTACAGAAAGAAAGTGTTGCTTTACTAGTTACTTGGGAAAGTAATCTGATTACATGACTCACGTTGCTGTAAAGCGTTACCCCCAACACTGATGTAATCATGCAATCAGTAAAAGTAACTGGTCTAATTATGAATATTTTAAAATGTAACAATTTCAATTTTAATTTTACAAAAATTTCAACTTTATTCTTTCCTCAACAGCACACTCATACTCTTGATAGTTTATAACATTCTATTTTTATTAAGTGTATGTTGGTTCTTTTCGTTGTTTCACTGTTGCATGAGGAACATGTCAGTGCTCTACATCACATGTATGTAGTACGTAGGAGACAAAGAATGAACCTTCTGGAGCTCTGACTGATGTCTAAAACTCTTGACTCACCTGGAAGTGAGGACTGGACACACACTTGGCCAGCTGACGGAAGAGCGGCTCCATGACCTTCACGAACTCGGACGGCTCGATCACGTCCAGGATCTCCTCCAGCTCGTTGAGGAACATCACCTCCTTCGGACTGTGAGTCTTGGGCCAGTATTTGAGGAGAGCCATGACCACCTGCACAGCGGCAGCAAAGCCTCATGGGTCGCATCAATCCCATAATGCACTAAATGCTGTCTGAGAGTGTGTGGTCTTACCGGTTCAGTGAGCGTGCTGTCCTTCTCCAGGAACTGAACCACACAGTACGCCAGCTGGAGCGAGACGAGACGGTGTTAGCGCTGGTCAGTGTGAGTGACCGGTGTGTAATGAGCGGAGCGTGGACTGACCTGCGGGTGATAGACGCTCAGAGACTTCACTTTATGCAGCGGCAGTAACACCTTCAGCAGGAAGATCTTGTGCTCCTCTTTTAATGGTAAAGCAAAGCCGTTGATGATGCTGTCGGACAGAAGAAACACAGCTGTCAGAAACCAGAAGATTTCCCAGCATGCACCGGGACAGCTGATGTTTTACCTGCCCAGGATCTCCAGTAACTCTGCGATTCCGTTGTGATGCTCCGTCTCGTAAATAAACCTGCAAACACACACAAAGACTGTATTATCAGACCACTAACACTGAGAAACGACAAGAATGAGACATGAAGGCACTGCTCACCTGTAAAATATGTTATTAATTTGCTTTCTAATGTAAGCGCGCAGCCCGAGAAACTTCCCGTATATTCGGTGCAGGGTGGTTTTCAGGAAATCTCTCTCTCGTGGATCTTCACTGTCGAACAACTCCAGAAGCTGTAAATCAGTTCAGGAACAGTCTCTCACACGTCTGAACTCAGACTGAAACTTCAGCTTCTATACAGTGAGGTAAAATATCTGCATACCTGCATCACAAATTTCTGGTCAATGTATTTCTTTGCGATATTCGGCTGAAAGTCGGGCGACTCTAGAAACCGCAGGAAAAACTCGTACACCAGCTTTGAGAAACAGAGAGATGCTGTGATGAGCAACAAGTGACTCTGGAGAAGTTATTTATTGAGATTTGGAGCGCTGTACTAATCAGTCATGTTCTCATTTTGTTGCTGTCGTCACACACTGCATACATGTACAGATTCACCTGAAAACACTGCTTTTCTGTGTAAATCTGTGTTAAAGTTTATTTCTGTGATGCTCCGCTGTATTTTCAGCATCATTCCTCCAGTCTTCAGTGTCACATGATCTTCAGAAATCATGAAAATATGATGATTTACTGATTCGATGTTACATTTGATTTTTCAGGATTCACAGATGAATAGAAAGTTCAAAAGAACAAAAATTTTACATTTCTTTATGGTCACTCTTTATAAATGTAATGGCTCTTTGATGAATTAAAAGTAGTAATTTTTTAAGTGCTATTTACCCCTAACTTTCGAATGGTAGTTTCACAGTTTCCACAGAAATATTGAGCGGCACAACTGTGTTCAACATTGATAATAATCAGAAATGTTTCTCGAGCAGTAAATCATCATATTATTCTGATTTCTGAAGATCATGTGACACTGAAGACTGGAGGAATGATGCTGAAAATACAGCGGAGCATCACAGAAATACATTAGACTTTAACACAGATTCACACAGAAAACAGATGTTTTACATTAGAATAATATTTCACTGTTTTTACTGTATTTTGGATCAAATAACAGAGGGACACTTTAAATGTTAGTTGTTCCAGACTGTTGGCTGGTAGAGTAAGGTCTCATGGCTCTGGTGATGTTGAAGCGGTCAGATACGGTGTTCAGGAAGCACCTGTAGATGAGGCCACGCTGCTTCCAGAGTCGGTTCATCCTCCTCCGGGTCGAACTCTGCTCCCGTGGGGTTCGATGAGGGCGGCAGAGCCCTGAACATGTTCACCGCAAACTGCAACAGACACAAGCCACACACGGACATCACGTTCCTGATGAGCAGCACGTCAACATGTTTACATCACACTCCGTCTCTTCTGACTGCCGTTATCAGTCTCTCTCAGTCTTTTTTATAAAGTCATGAAAACACTATAATGGAGTTTTTTATTTGCTTTCTGAGCAAATGGGACCGCAAAAAATATATTTGTGGTACTCTCTCATTCACTGCTCTTGAAGAGAACACAGAAATGTGGAAAAGGTCCATTGTGTTCAGATGCAGCCTGATAAAGCTTCTTTAATGCTGTAAATAGAAAAGCATGTGAAGTCAGAGTCAATAAAGCACGAGAACGGCCTCGGCGACTCTAATGGGAAACAGAAGCTGCACTGTCTGGAGCTGCGAGATCAAACGAGCGAGGGCCGCCGCGGGCCCCTGAGGGCCGGCCTGACTCACCATGTGCACCACCTCTGGGTAGATGGGCTCCGTGATCACACTACGATTGTGGTTGATGTACTCCACCATCTCGCTCAGCGCCGCCCGCTTCACCTCCTTCCATTTCAGGTCACTGAGCGGATCGCACAGGAAGTCGAACAGAACGCAGCACTGACGCAGCTTCTGGATGAAGAGCTTCTCCTGCTCGGCCGGAGCCACATCTGAAGCACGAGAGGAGCAGAGACCGTCATCACACCAGGACTGAATGTGATAAGAGAAACTGCACAATCTCACACAATCACCAGCTCCTGCGTCCAGCCACAAACCACTCACACATCACATCCATCACTTCCCTGGCACTGCTACAGGAGGGAAATACATGCACAGAAATATGTCAAGTAGCATCAGTTTTATTTCTATTGCGCTTTATACAATACAGATTGATTCAAAGCAGCTTCACAGGAATATTGCAAAATTAATCAGTTATGAAACATTAAATTTCAGCTCTAAAGTTTTGTTTTAGAACCGTACAAGTGTGAAAAATAGTCAAAAACAGACATGTTTCCTTCACAACAACACGATCAGCCGAACTGAGCTGGATGACCCAATGCTCAAAAACACTGACACAGATTGAACCGAATAATGACACTACTGTCTGCTGTAGAGCTGCTTTAAATAGCAGAACTGAACCGAACAAAAATAGATCAACTTTTACTGAACTGTTATTGACTCTGTTAATGAAATGAACTGAACCAGTGTTGTACTGGATTGATCTGAACAAAACCCTACAAAATCTGAGAGCACAGCTTACACACAGCAGAATCTGAATTTGTCTCCATAACTGAGTTAATAATAGATTCTGTTCTTTTCCTGTTCATTTCTGTGAAGCTGCTTTGACACAGCGCTGTTTAAAGCACTAGAGAAATAGGCCTTAATGTGACTCGACTGACCTGCTGCAAATGCATTTCAGTTAAATTAAGATAAGCCTTTCTTGTGTATTTGCGTTCCATGCCTTGGTTCATTTGACCAGCTGTTTAGACAGAGATAGAGAGAGAAAGGTTAACCAGTCCTTACCCATAACCACTTACCCTCAGCCAGAGGTGGAAAGTAACGAATTACATTTACTCGCGTTACTGTAATTGAGTAGCTTTTTTGTGTACTAATACTTTTTAAAGTAATTTTTTAAATTTGTAATTTTACTTTTACTTAAGTATATTTTGATTGAAGTATTGTACTTCGCTACATTTTAAAACACATTAATTACTGAGTAAAAAAAAATACAAATAAAAAAAATAAATCGCTCCCTGGAAACTACGGCAGTAAATAATGGGCAGGAGGGCAAACTTGCGCTAAAATCACAAGAAAGATGCAGACGGACAAAACAGGCATTAGTGGTGCAGACACCGCTGAAAACGAAACCCCGTCATATTCTGAAGTTGAACTCGAAGGAAATGAAGTGAACCCCTGGCCATATGTATGCTCTATTATGCAGTGTAAGCTGTACTTGCCTAGGAAGACCAAACTAGCAGCTTATAAAATCTCGACAAGACATCAACCCTTTGCAAGAAGAGGTAAGCTAAATAATTGCATTGTTGCATTGGTGGTTAAAATGAAGCTTTGACATTTTAGCAAGAGGTTTTGCACAAATTAGCCAAAAAGACAGTGGTGAGGAGTGTGCTATTTTTGTTTTAATGATGTGCGCGCGCATTTATAGTGCGTTCTTTCACTGTGTGATTCAGTCTCCTAAAATGCATTTAGAATGATCACAAAATTGAAGATATAGGGGCAGAAAATTCACATATTTATATAATTTCATATATTAAATCAAAATCACACAAAGAATGCCATCTTTTCCTCCAAAAATCATCATGAATATATACATACATATATATAACAGTTCAGTAAACAAGTTAATTAAGAGACTTGCGTTTTAGACACCATATTGCCTTTTTAGCTCTATTTCTACAACAGAAAATAATTCCAAACACAGCCACCAAAGCACAGTTTTGCGTCTCTGAGCAACGTGACAGTGTTTCGTTTCTGAATGAATCAAACGTTTAAATGATTCGGTTCAATCGCAATGACTCACTTATTAACAGTGACTTGCTGACACATACTGGCCATTTTAATTTCACATTTAAAGTAGGCTATCTTTTGATTTTTTTAAATAATTAATTTCTTATAATTTCAAATGAGTATTCAACATTTTATGTCTTGTATATCAAAACATTATTCATGCATTTGTAACTGCAGGTTAAATGCATTCTTGTCCTGCACTAAACAGTGTGATACATCTAAATGCCACTTCCAACGAATCTTCTGCATTTCCTCTGCATTAAAAGATGAGTTTGTTGATACTGATTTCCCTGGCAACAGCCCAAATGTTTTATTATTCTAAATAAATGATTCCTTTAATTAAAAACAACTACAACCCGAATTCCGGAAAAGTTGGGACGTTTTTTTAATTTTAATAAAATGAAAACAAAAAGACTTTCAAATCACATGAGCCAATATTTTATTCACAATAGAACATAGATAACATAGCAAATGTTTAAACTGAGAAAGTTTACAATTTTATGCACAAAATGAGCTCATTTCAATTTTGATTTCTGCTACAGGTCTCAAAATAGTTGGGACGGGGCATGTTTACCATGGTGTAGCATCTCCTTTTCTTTTCAAAACAGTTTGAAGACGTCTGGGCATTGAGGCTATGAGTTGCTGGAGTTTTGCTGTTGGAATTTGGTCCCATTCTTGCCTTATATAGATTTCCAGCTGCTGAAGAGTTCGTGGTCGTCTTTGACGTATTTTTCGTTTAATGATGCGCCAAATGTTCTCTATAGGTGAAAGATCTGGACTGCAGGCAGGCCAGGTTAGCACCCGGACTCTTCTATGACGAAGCCATGCTGTTGTTATAGCTGCAGTATGTGGTTTTGCATTGTCCTGCTGAAATAAACAAGGCCTTCCCTGAAATAGACGTTGTTTGGAGGGAAGCATATGTTGCTCTAAAACCTTTATATACCTTTCAGCATTCACAGAGCCTTCCAAAACATGCAAGCTGCCCATACCATATGCACTTATGCACCCCCATACCATCAGAGATGCTGGCTTTTGAACTGAACGCTGATAACATGCTGGAAGGTCTCCCTCCTCTTTAGCCCGGAGGACACGGCGTCCGTGATTTCCAACAAGAATGTCATATTTGGACTCGTCTGACCATAAAACACTATTCCACTTTGAAATAGTCCATTTTAAATGAGCCTTGGCCCACAGGACACGACGGCGCTTCTGGCCCATGTTCACATATGGCTTCCTTTTTGCATGATAGAGCTTTAGTTGGCATCTGCTGATGGCACGGCGGATTGTGTTTACCGACAGTGGTTTCTGAAAGTATTCCTGGGCCCATTTAGTAATGTCATTGACACAATCATGCCGATGAGTGATGCAGTGTCGTCTGAGAGCCCGAAGACCACAGGCATCCAATAAAGGTCTCCGGCCTTGTCCCTTACGCACAGAGATTTCTCCAGTTTCTCTGAATCTTTTGATGATGTTATGCACTGTAGATGATGAGATTTGCAAAGCCTTTGCAATTTGACGTTGAGGAACATTGTTTTTAAAGTTTTCCACAATTTTTTTTACGCAGTCTTTCACAGATTGGAGAGCCTCTGCCCATCTTTACTTCTGAGAGACTCTGCTTCTCTAAGACAAAGCTTTTATAGCTAATCATGTTACAGACCTGATATCAATTAACTTAATTAATCACTAGATGTTCTCCCAGCTGAATCTTTTCAAAACTGCTTGCTTTTTTGGCCATTTGTTGCCCCCGTGCCAACTTTTTTGAGACCTGTAGCAGGCATTAAATTTTAAATGAGCTAATTAAGTGGATAAAAGTGTAAAATTTCTCAGTTTAAACATTTGCTACGTTATCTATGTTCTATTGTGAATAAAATATTGGCTCATGTGATTTGAAATTCCTTTAGTTTTCTTTTTATTAAAATTTAAAAAACGTCCCAACTTTTCCGGAATTCGGGTTGTAGTTTGAGATTAATAGACCTATCCCAGGGGTGTCAAACTCAGTTCCTGGAGGGCCGTAGCCCTGCAGAGTTTAGTTCTAACCCTGCACCAGCACACATATCATGTAGTTTTCAAATAAACCTAAATGATTAGATTAGCTGGATCAGGTGTGTTTAATTAGGGTTATATCTAAACTGTGCAGGACTGTGGCCCTCCAGGAACTGAGTTTGACACCCTTGGCCTGTCCCATTTTTGACTCCCTCCCACTGTTAAAATGTAATCAAGTAATTTTTACTCTGAGTAAATTTTAAATGAGCTACTTTTTACTTTTACTTGAGTAGATTTTTAGACTGGTACTTTTACTTGTACTTAAGTAAAATTTCATTAATGTAATGGTACTTTTACTTGAGTAGAATATTTTTGTACTCTTTCCACCTCTGCCCTCAGCTGCAGGAACATTAAAAATAGGGTTAGGGTTAGGTTAGACACTTATCTGATCCTAACACCCAAAACAACACGCAAATAACACGCCAGCGTCTGATGCTCATATACACACGGCTGCAGAGTTTATGACACTCTGGATCTGTCTGATATACAGATCACTAATGAGAGCTAAAGGATTTTCACTCTTTTCCAGTGAACAACATACAAACATATTCACCTAATTAGATCTGAATCGCCTGTATTATTGAGCACTAATCAGACTCAAACATTTCAGATGATTTTCACAGTTTTCCAACAGTAACTCTGCATCGCAGCACATCAGCTTTCCTTACAACACCGAGTAATATGAAAACAGACCTTCTGTTAGAAACAAACACACGTTCTGTTTTATTGTTTCAAAACTGTAGGATTCAGCATGAAACAAATTGCACTTCTCTTCAAAGCAGATAGCATCATTATATCAATAAAGAATTATAAGAAAGATCAAAAACGCTTGAGAAAAAAAGAAAAAACTAGCAAACTCTAAAACAGTTTTACTCAAACTAGTTATTTTATAACAGGAACATGTGACAGTAGAGGAGAAACACTGTCTGGAATTACATCAGTCCACCTTAACTTTCACTAACCTTAACCTAAGCATAACCAACCCTTACCCAACTGTAACCTAACAACAAACCCTTGCAGTTAAATTACTACAGCTATTATTATTATTATTATTATTATTATAGAACACCGCAACTTGACCCCAAAGAACTAGTTAATTATAGACCAATCTCAAATCTCCCTTTTCTGTCCAAGATACTAGAAAAGGTGGTATCCACACAATTATATTCCTTCTTAGAGAAAAATGGTATATGTGAGGATTTCCAGTCAGGATTAAGACCGTATCATAGTACTGAGACAGCTCTCCTTAGAGTTACAAATGATCTGCTCTTATCATCTGATCGTGTGTGTATCTCTCTATTAGTTTTATTGGATCTTAGATTTGAACACTTTGTTGGCATTAATGGAAGTGCATTAGCATGGTTTAAATCATACTTATATGACCGCCATCAGTTCGTAGCAGTGAATGAAGATGTATCCTATCGATCACAAGTGCAGTATGGAGTACCTCAAGGCTCAGTACTAGGGCCGCTACTCTTCATGCTTTACATGTTACCCTTGGGAGATATCATCAGGAAACATGGTGTTAGCTTTCAGTTATGCTGCTGATACTCAGCTCTATATTTCTTCGCGGCCCGGTGAAACACACCAATTTGAAAAACTAATGGATTGCATAGTGGATATAAAAAACTGGATGACGAGTAATTTCTTACTGCTAAATTCTGAAAAAACAGAGGTGTTAATTATAGCACCTAAAACCTCTGCATGTAATAACCTAGAACACTGTCTAAGGGTGCTCTCACACATGTAGATCAATTGCTTTGTTCTGAAACAGGGATTAAAATTATTACAATGTTACTTGTTATTATTGGTGCGGTTCGCTTTCACACGGCAAAGTTTCTAAAAGGTCTAATATTGTTTATACAAGTCACGTGTGAGTAAACTGTTCTCTCATTTGTCAAAATTCCATGGTTTATTTTTCGGGAATTCTGCTCATAGCTGTCATCCGCCAGGATGGAACAACAACAGCTTCCAGAGCTTATTTATCTCTTACTCACTTATCTCGTTTAGCTAAAGACTCTTACGATCTTTGCCGTGACGCTGGCTTGCTACGTCTTAAACTGTATATTCACCGGGGTTTGAGGCGAAGCTTTACAGCTTCATCTTCTCCCAGCATTTGTATTTCTACATGCCGACGTAAGACTTACAATTTGTTTTACACTGGTATTGATCAACCTAATTTAATACTAGTACCCTGTGTGGAGATTAAGTCATTGTTGACTCCTTTTCATAGCTCGGCATATGCTGCATTATTTAATGCCCGCTCTGTGAATAACAAGGCACTGTTCTTATCAGATTTTTTTCTGGACAAAAATTTCAATTTCAATTTCAATTTCAATTTTATTGCTATAGCGCATTTACAACAGCCTCCCGGCTGACCAAAGTGCTTTTCAGAAGAGCAAGAATATTACACATACATAAAAAATAGACCAGACAAAAATTTAAAACCACCCATTTACAAAATTTAGCATATCACAGTAGTCAGTACACTAAGGAAAATAAAAAAGTTTTTAGCAAGGACTTAAAAATAGACAAGGGGCCAGTCTGATGTCTAAAGGCAGGGTATTCCAGAGTCGTGGCCCAGCCACCGCAAAAGCACGCTCCCCTCTACGCTTTAGCCTAACGCGAGGGACCACCAACAGAGCCTGGTCACAGGGTCGTAGGCTTCTAGATGGAGTATAGGGATGGAGAAGTTCAGATAAATAGACAGGAGCTATGTTGTGAAGGGATTTATAAATGAAGAGGAGAATTTTAAAATCTATTCTCTGAGAAATCGGCAACCAGTGAAGGGATCTAAGAATTGGAGTGATGTGTTCATGTTTACGACAGTTTAAAAGAAGTCTGGCTGCAGCATTTTGGACAAGCTGAAATCGTGCAATTTGAGATTTGGATATACCGCAATATAAAGGATTGCAGTAATCTAGACGCGATGTGACAAATGCATGAACAGCCATTTCTAGAGTTTTTGGAGTGAGAAAGTTTTTAATTTTAGACAGTAAACGAAGCTGATAGAAACTGGATCCAATAACAGAAGAGATATGTCTATCAAATTTTAAGTGTTGGTCAATAATAATACCTAGGTTCTGCACCCGTGAGGATCTAAAAACGGACAAACTTTCTAGCTCAGGGCTTATACACTGAGAGTTCTCATTAGGACCGAAAACAATTACCTCGGTCTTGTCCTCGTTTAAGAAGAGGAAATTTTGGGCTAGCCATAATTTAACCTCCTCTAAACATTGGAGAAGAGAAGTGATCGCAGTGGAGTTGTTTTTCTGGAAGATAGATTTGAGTATCATCTGCGTAGAAATAAAAAGACACACCATGTTTTCTTAGAATAGAACCCAGAGGTAGCATGTACAGAGAGAATAGAGAGGGAGCTAAAATAGAGCCTTGTGGAAGGCCACAGGTCAGAGGAGCAGGGGAAGAGAAAAAATTTCCCAGTTTCACTAAAAACTTTCTGTCAGATAGGTATGACTGAAACCATTTCAGAGCATTTGCTTTTAGACCTACCCAAGACTCTAATCTAGATAAAAGTAAGGAGTGGTTGATGGTATCAAAAGCAGCCGATAAATCTAAAAGAATAAGAACCACAGAGTCCCCGGAATCAGTGGAGAGGTAAATATCATTTAACACTCTCAAAAGGGCGGACTCAGTGCTGTGAGCAGACTTAAAACCAGATTGAAAAACCTCATAAATAGAATTACTAGTCAAAAAGTGTTGAAGTTGCTTCAGCACAATTTTCTCTAAAACTTTTGA